>NC_006987.1:1087983-1342983 GCF_000165345.1 Cryptosporidium parvum Iowa II | reverse complement strand
TATAATTCTTTGGAAACCATAATAATACAACAACCTCTTATATTTAACATTCGTGTAAATATCAATTCAACACATATTGTCAAAATTGACTACACTAAATACACTACATTTACAATCAAATATAAAACAACGTTATATTTCAATCGTAAAAACATGTATTTACCTGCGACTCATATATTATACATTACTCATCTATAATATATTTCTCTCATCAGTACTAATCATTCCATAGCCTTTTCAAATCGAAATAGACTACAAATTTTTAATACTCAATGTCAGCTCACTACTAACACGTCAGTTCCTACATTCCCAGGTTGAATACTCTTCACCCCGGAAAAAATATTTTTTATTATTTTTACCTTGTGCCCCAACTTGATATTTTTCTCTTGACTTTTTTTTTCTCCTTCATTATATTTTTTCATTTAACAATGCAACTAAAATAATTTAATATTAAAAATATAATACAATTCTAATGTAATAAACAAATCAATATTCATTAAATTATAAAACAATCAATACTAATCATTAATTTAATTAAACATAATTCTTATTATTTTTAAGTCTTATTACTTACATAGAGTAATTGAACTTTCTGTACAACATCTCCACTTGTTTAACTTACTAATATTGGTATTATGTTGATTATGATATATAATACTGTTGGCTATACCAGTTGAAGAATAGCAATTAGTATTGCGATTAACAATAATAATCTTGTTAATATTTTTATAATTGTATGATGGTTTTTTTTAATCTCTTCGAATAGAAAATATTTCTTTATTGGTACTATTTAGATTTGCTAATAATCAAATTACTTTATCTTTGTATGCATCTCCATTTAAAAAAATCGAAAAAAAAAAAATTATCATTTTTTATTTAAATCATTATTTATTCAACTTGATATAAACATTCAACACTTTGTATTAAGCTTTTCTTTTTCAAAAACAAAAAAAAAATTATTATTAGAAACTATAAAATTATAAGAATAAAGATTAAAACTGTATAGTATTTAAATGACCATAACTTAGAAGAAAGTTAGTATTTTGTATAATAGRTTAAATAAGCAATAGAAAATTATAACTATAATTAGATTATTYGTTATATATTAAAGACAAATAAACTTAATAAACGTAATAATCATTCTTATAATATTATAATRATAAAAAAAAATGCCAACAATTCATATATTTATGATTAAAAATATTAATAAATAKTATTAAATCTTTATCAATATTTATTTTCATATTCCAATAATAAATACACATATGCTGATGAAAATTTATATTGATTCATATTACAACTATTACAAAATGATAAGTACAAATTATATAATAACATTTATTTAATTAAATATATTCTATCAAATACATTGATAAATATTAACYWATCATAGTTTCAGAATTATATTATTTTTTAMCTTTAATAAACCTTTAGTGAGCCATATAAAGTGTCCATATTAATGAACATAATAATTAAAAYAAATATCCAAAAAAAAAATAAAATAATCATTTCTTTTCAACTTAAATTCTTGATTTATTGCTTTAATTAAAATTATTTTCTACTAAAAATTTTTGTGAAAARAACTTAATAAAAAAGTCCAATATTAAAATTGCAAATTAGGAATACATAACTTCTAATTATAAAAAATATTGATTCTAATCATTCGAATAATTAATGATGTAAATACGTTAATTATATATTACGCAATTATATATGCCAATATAATGAAAAATTATAAGGGTTATATAAATTTATTTATTATTGATCAATTATTATAGAATCTAGAAGTTTAAGTGTTTTATTGTAATGATATATTTAAGTAACAAAAGTAATTACTTCGATTTTAAACTTTAAAAATAGGCTTTTTCTTGCAAATCTTAAAATTAATCCAAATTAGACAATAATTTTACGTAATTAAAAGATTTACGGATACGCGGAATATTGTAATAACTATTTGCCAATATCCAAAAAAAATTCTAACTTCATTCAATTCATTTTTATTAAATAAAGAAGATTTTAATAAAAAAAAATAATAATAATAAAAGTTTGTTCTAATATTAATAATTAATATAAAAGATTTCAAGTCATACTGTAAATCTTTTAAATGTGTATGTTGAAAATGTTGCACTCAAATAAAAAGATGGGTAATAATAAGGGTTTAATTTCATGGCTGTTTTTATCAACAGTCACTTTTACAGTATTAGTTTTGTCAATAAGCTATATTGGAAATCAATTGAGCATGATGGCGCGAGCGGGTGGGGGGGGGGGGGGTGAATTAGTTCAATTGAATCAATTGGCAGATGCCTCGCTTTTGAAGCTACGAAGTTCGAGTAGAGGATCTGGTGGCGCAGGCGGGCGTGGTAGAAATGGGTTAAGTAGTGAAGATGAAGATGAAGATGAAGATGAAGATGAAGATGAGAGACGAAGACGTATAAGGTGGGAACGAGAGGGCTTGGGTGAAAATTGTGGTTACTTCTTTGGAAAGAATAAAGATGGTGGAAAGGATGGAAAACCTCGTGGCGGGACTCCAAGTGCACCTGATTTGTCTGACCCCCCTAATTCAGGAGCGAGACCAAAAGTAAGGTCAGGTGGTAGTACATCACCCCAATCTAGTTTAAGGCGAGGAACTGGTGGTGATCCACCTCAATCCTTCCCTCATATTGGAGGTTATAATGCTGATTTGAAAACATTGCGACAAAGTATTCAAACATTAAGGGAAAATGCTCGAAAAAGACGAGGAGAGAGTGACGGAGCAGATGCTACTCCAAGTACAAGTAGTGGATTTGATGAAGATAAGCTAGGAGTGATATTTTTGGAATTACTGGGGGATCCAGAAGTAACCGGTCTTTATCAACTGTTTTTGGAAACGGCTCCTAAAGAAGAACAAAAATCTCTTGAAGAAATGATTACAGAATCTGGTTTACAGAAGGAAAAGTTGTTACAGAAACTAACTAGGTATGTGCAATAATAACTGAATTTTTTGAAAGCCTGTTTAATATTTGAAAGAAGATAACTCTTCATTTATGGAAATGATCAATTTATTAATTCCAAGCTCGATTCCAGAATATACAAGTTTCTTATTCAAATACTCCTATGTGTATTGATTGGGGATGATATAGTATTGTTTCCATTTTTGATCCTTGATTACATGGATTTATTTATTTATTTAATATCAAGATATGCTTGGTAGATTTCAATTTTAATAATGATGTAATGTTGAGAATCAATCAAGTGATCAATTAAGAACCTATTCTTTTTTTTGTATAATTGACAGAAAATTAAGTATTTCTTAAACAAGAGATATTAAGATGGACTAAAGTTAATCCAAGTTCATGTAATTCAAGTTATATATGAAAGAGGAATTAAACTGGCCATTCATTTAATGTATCCGTCTTTTTGCGTGTTTTTCCTGAATATCTGAAAGAGTTTGAGTATTGCGATGTTACCTTATCAATCATTCGACGCTTTATTTATTTTTATTAAAATGGGGGGTGGGGATATTTTTTCCTTTTTAAATTAATTATTTTTTGACTCATTTTTTAAAAAACAAATGAAGTTTAGAAAATAAAAGTTAGATCTAGTATAAAAAATTATTAGTTCTAAAATGATTAATGCATAGTATGTTTGTTATGTGCATTTTTTTTTAATTTAGCAATCTAACGTTAGTCGTAACTGTAATTCTTATAAAATTATTTCAACATTAAGAATTTTAGTCAAGTTGAATTTTTATTTTTGCCCAAACTTTTCAACGTAATTTTTTTCAGGCTAAAATTATCATTCAATGAAATTCAATTATACAGAAAGAGAACTAGAGGTATTAAAGTTAAGGGATGAGAAAATGAAAAAAATTATTGAAGAAATTGGTTACATTGATAGAGAATATATTGATGATCTCTTTCAAGGATTGTTTTACATAATAATAGGTCAGCAAGTTTCTCAGAAAGCTCAAGTTAGTATTTGGAACAAAGCTAAGACAACCCTAAAAAGCATTGACCCTGAAACTATTTCCAATTATTCTTTGGAGGAAATTAGGAAAGTAGGTGTAAGCCTCAAAAAAGCAACATTTATTAAGGGTATTGCAGAAAAAATAATTAATAAAGAGATCGACTTAAATTTACTTCATGAAAAAGATGATGAAGAAGTTTGCGAAGAACTAACTAAACTAAATGGAATAGGAGTTTGGAGCGCAGAAATGGCAATGATATTTTGTATGAATAGGAAAAACGTATTTAGTTTTTCAGACATTGCAATAAAAAGAGCGCTGAAAATGATCTATGGACATAAAGAAATTACTAAGGAAATATTTGAACATTATAGAGAATTGTTTTCCCCATATTGTTCAATAGTTAGCCTTTATTTGTGGGAAATTTCTAATGGAGATTATAAAGATAAATTGTCCAAGAAGAATGTAAAGTTATATTAAACTGTTATTTTAGATACCTTATTTAATTCTCTAATCGGAATTTATTAATTGAACCCTGACTAGTTTCATAAAGAAATATTGTTCGATTATTTACACACTATTATTTGATTTTTTTTCTGATAACAATTTAGGAACTTGATTTGTAATATTGGTCATTTTTTGAATGGATTGATTAATTAAACTTTTATTAAGTTTTGAATTTTTTATCATAATTAAACTTGTAGCACAAATTAAACTGGGTTTAACATGTTATAAGACTTTAAATTTAATATTTATTTATTTATAAATTATATCGAATTTAAATATTTAACTATATTTCGGAAAACAGCTCTTATTTGTTAATTATTTGAGTGATTTATTGGCACCCAGCAAGATCCTATTATTCATCTCAAATATTTGAAATAAACTATAGGAACTCAAAATTATAAATTAATCCTTAAAAAAATTAGTTGTAAAATAGGAAAGAGGCACTTTTCGATTATTAGAAGCTAATTCACTGAGATCAAGAAACAGTATACTCAAAACTATTCAAAATTTAGATCATTCAAATAGAATTCTGGATTGGAAACCAATATAACTTTATAGGCAAATCACAGATTAATAACTTAAATAATTGCAAATAAAAGCTAATAATAGGATATGGCTAAGTTCTACAATCTAACTTAATCCACAAAATCGCTTATTCTTACGATTCAAATTTCCCCAAAAATTATGCAGTATATTTATTTTTTTAACATTCAGCAATAAAAACATATTTTTCAATTATCAAGAATATCATCCATCCTCTTGAACATTGAGACTCTTTTGAAATGTTCCTCTGACAAGGATAACAATTCAGATTCTAAAAGCCAGCATTCTGTTCTTAGTAAATGGCAATCAACAGGATTATTTTTTGAGTTTTCATTTTTCATACATGAAATCTCATATTCAATGGTTTTATTAGTTAAAGTAGATTCAAATTGTGAAATCACTCTTCTCAAAAAAGATCTTTCTAACATAAGCAGTTCGAAATCTTTCAAAGTATGTTCTGATCTTCCAATAAAACCATCTGAGTTAAAATATCTCGATTGGACGGAAACAGCATTTGATTCAAATATAAAGCATTCGTTTTTCCTATTTAAGTATTTCTCTCTCAATATTTCTACTTTATTTTCTAATAGATCAATCAGAAATAGAGTATCGCCGCATTTTGTACCATCGTGATACTCATGTTTATGCTCACATTTCAACTTGTAGAATATATTCAGGAAATATGAATACTCACTTAATATACCTTTTATCAAAATGTATTGAGGTAAACTCTGGTAACAATTAAGTGCTCTGCTTGTATTCGAGTTCTGAAGTATTGCTGGATCCACTTGATTCTCACTTAACTCCAATTCTAAGGGGGATATACTATTGAAAAGCTTTGGGACCTTTTCTGAAATTACATTTTCTGCGACCACACTTGGTCCTCTAGCTTTATGAGCCGACTCCCTTAAAGAAATCATTGAAATTTTGCCTAATTTTGAGTTTAGATCATCTCCACTAAATAATGTAAACAAAATAGAAAAAATAGAAATAAATATTTTATTGTTTATAAAAAACATTTTCAAGTATAATTCTTGAGTAAACTTTGCAAATCGTTCTTGTATTAATAAATTTCAATTAGATTATTTAGCTTTATTGCCCTATGTTTTTTTACATCCAAGCCAGCATGCTTATGTATTTTACGCTCGTAGATACCCCTCAAATTTATTGGATACTTGGTATTTAAGCGCCATGTAATGAGTTGTTGAAATTACTGTAATTTTATCACTAGAAAAAACTGAAAAGAAAATGTTTATTTTGTCACAGACTGTTTATAATTCAACATTTTTTCCAAAATTAGTTGATTATCAGTTCGAAATCATATCAAAATTTAACAAAATTAATCAACATTTTAAATTTCTAGATCAGTTAGCTTCCAACCCTTCATTTCGAAATAATATTTCCCCAAATTCTTTATTTATAGTTATGTGACGATGAATACACTAATTTTAAAATATCTAAATACAAGATTCGAATCACCATTTCTTTTTATGCTTTTTTTTTATCTGCATGGCCACTTTATTACAATTTAGAGATAGTTTTTTGAAATTCCTGATTTCAATCTATCATAATTTCCTCGCAATTATAAATTCTTTTGGTTGACCTAACATTTTCATTGAATTAGCAACTTCATTTAGCTTGTTCGAATATATTTTGATGCATTCGCATTTATTTCTCTACTTTACTTGGAATCATTCGATATTTTAGAGTACAATTTATTTATTAGATATTTTGATAAATATGAAATAAATTATATATCAGCAATAAATAATTAAATGAATTAAGTAAATAATAAATTCACAGAATATGCTCGATATGCATATTATCTAATTAATCAATTAATACAAATTTTAAAAACCATTGGAATTATTTCAGCTTGAAAAAAAAAATTAATCGAGTTTACTTCAAATTTCAAAGCATCTAAATACCTACAAAACATTAATAAATTATGAAATTGTCAATAAGATCCAATCAAAAGTTTGAAAGTGCTATGTAATGATTTTCATTACTTCTTACAAATTTTCAAGATATGTTTAAGTACAAGTTTCATATTTATTGTCGCAATATCTAAATCCAAAATCATTTCACTCAAACAAATATTAAAAAAATAAATAAATATGTCGCGGTTAATCAAATACGTCATCATTCTCTAGCAGCTCATTTTGTTCTGAGGAATCAATATTTACACAACCAAAACTTTCTATTTCTTTCAAAATGCCATCCAGAACAGTCAATTGCTCCGCTACTCTTTCTTCCAAGCCTTTAGAGGTCTGGAAAATAGAGGGATCTCTTGGAGGAAGAGGAGGTGGACTCTGATCCGGTTTTTCAAACCCTCTTTTATAAGGATCTCTACCTGGAATTAACGACACGGTTCTTTTTGGTACCTCTGGTGGTTCATGATCCTCTTGAAATTCATTTAAGGAGGTCAAACTATTCCCAGAATTACTTTTGGATTTACTACTAGAGACGCCCAACGAATTCCTCAATTTGTGATTGGAAGGCATTTTAATCTTATCTTCGTTTGAACTTCTCAATTGAATAAACATAAGTTTATCTGAATTACTTGAAGGAGCAGTATATTCGAACACATTGATAGAATTAAAGGAAAAAGTCAATAACACGGAAAATACGAGGAAATAAATACCGGATTTCAAACACATCAATATACCCATAGTTAACAAAAATGACAAATTATATATTCCTGTAAAACTCAATCATAAAATATAAATAACTTAAACAACTTCAGAAATGAATCATCTCAATATTCTCAGCGAAGCTTTCCTCAACCATGAAATGATAAGTTAACTATTTTCAATTTTCTATTACAAATTTAATGGCGGCTTATTCAGGCGAAGGCAATTCCAAACCATCCAGTAAACAGAATGCAACCGTATTAAAGGTTTCCTTTCCCATAAAATAATTTAAATTATCAAACATATATTTGCTCATTTTTATTTCAAACCCATTTTTGTGGGCTTGTTAATTTCTCCCAGCAAAAGAAAAAGCTTTTATAGCACTTTCTATAACTCATGGTATCACAGCACATACTGGAATAGGCGCAAAAACAATACGGAAAAGATTACAAGTCTTTTCTAAGCACTTTATTCGAAACAATACTTTAACACACTTTAAAATTGAATCAGGTCTGTAGCCACGAACAATTCGATTATCTTTGGTCAATAATACCGATGCAATGCCACACTGTAAACCAAGATGAATCCTGAGGCAATCTGTGTTAATTAATATTTTGTCAGAATATTAATTTAACAGTGAATCTAACTTTTCTAAACTAATGATAATAAAACTCTATTTAACATTCCACTTGTAAAACCATGTAATAATTCACCTTCGAAAACATCTGATCCAATTTAACATTGATATTACTTTCTTAATCTAAAACCAACTGGTAAGTGAGGCTTTTGAGGGGGGCGGCTACCATCGCCGCAATCATCTTGATGATGATGATGGTGATGGTGATGGTGTTGGTGTTGGTGTTGGTGTTGGTGTTGGTGATGATGATGATGATGATGATGACTAGCCCTATTGTGATTCTCATTATTTAGAGGCAATCTCCAATTGGCAGGTAAAGGTGGTTTTTTAGGCGCGCCATCCTCAGAATCTTCTACATTGCCATCTGAAACATTATCATAAAGTGAAGGGACACGTAGGGGAGGGGGTGAAACAGTACTGCCTGGCCTCCCACCAAGATGACCGTCCGTACTAGAAGGCTCTTTAGATCCATTTCCAGTGCATTTTCCAAGGTTGCTACCTGGAATAGTTTCATCACACGGTAGGGATAAGGGAAAAGAAGGGGTTTGTGATTGAGAACCCCCAGATGGTCCCTTTTTTACACGGACTTTAGGTGGAAGCGGAGGCGGAAGTGGAGATGGAGGTGGAGATGGAGGTGGAAATGGAGATGGAGGTGCAGTGGTGGATTGAGTTTTGGAAATGATAGGGGAGCTGATTCTCAAGCCATCAACGGTTGGCCCAAGGGTCGGATGCAGCCGCCCTTCTCCATAATCACCAGACCCAAGACAAAATAGTTTCCTAAATCCACAGCCACCAGCGCTTCTCAGTCCAATAATAGAAAACCCATAAAGTAGGCTTAAGCGATCGCCGTTTTCCGACAGTTGGAGAAACACATTTAATATAATGAAAAAAACAAGTAAAGATTGCTTTGTACACATCAAATTATTATATCTTTCAACACATATAGATTATCTGGCCTGTTGCTTAAATTACTGAAATAACCATCAATAAATTGAAATTACTTCCTTTTTTAATATTTAAATTAAACAAGACACTCCCGCCTGTAATGCTAAAATAATCCATTAAAATATATATGGCGTATACTTATTTAAGCATAATTTCTAATCTAAAAATATCATTTCTCGCGTATAGTGGACAATAGTGAAACTAGATTTAGATGAATTTTGGAAAAAAAAAATAAACCAACTTTTATTTATTTTTTGTAATAATTTTAACTTGAGGACTAGGAAAAAGAATTATCAGTTTTTTATAGTTGTTTTTACTCAATTTTTTAAATATTTTGTGAAGTGTTAAGGCTATTTTAACCTTATTAGATCTTTTAGTTTAAATTTTCTTTATTTTGCCATAATGGAAATCTTTGCCCATCGAATGACTACTGAGGAAATCTTTTGATCAAATTGTTCATGTATTATTAGCCTTCTGAATGAATAAATCTTATATGAACCATTTTATGAATGCCGGTCGTTAACTTTAATTTAGATTGATGCGAACTTCAGGGTTAAATTATCAACAAAATATATGATATATAAATCCAAATTCATCAAGATGTTTTTATACTATTAATATTTAGTGCTATTCAAATCTTAATATTTGTTTTAATAATAAAAGATCAAAAACTCAATTATTTTATTTATTTTTCTAGCCAGAATTGGACAAGACCTATTTCCAATTTGGCTTTGTATCCATCTTACTGAGTGAGAATATTTCCTATGCATTCATTAGAACAAGCATTTCATTTATAATTCCTATTTCAAAGTTCAAGTCTGAGGTACTTAAATTACAAAACAAAATAAATTTCTCCAAAATCTGTCGAAATTTAATCTTCAGGTTCTGTAATTTTCGTTACAAATAAGAATATTTTCACTACGACTTTTAAACACAGAATATAGCCAACTAATTTGCTAAAATGTTTCTAATTACTCATTCTAAATGAAAATATTAAAGATTTTATTCTTTCCAAATTTAGTTTCGATAATTTCAATATTATGAAATTTAACAAAATACCCATACTACTCAGTACTTTCACAATCAGCATCATTTCCCGAATCAGTGTGTGGTTTAAGCCCGGAGGAATTCCTTTTTCTATTCTTTCCTGACCCCCTCTTGTGTCTATTACGAAGGCGATGTCCTTCATTACCATTCCCTTCTTTATTTTTGGTTGGTCCCATGTCTACAACCGACAGGATCTGGAAACCGGGGGCACTAGGGTATCGACATCTTACAGGACCATAGGTTCCGCCCACCACACCAGTAGTATCTTCAGCTTTAGTCTGATCTCCGTCATCATGTTTCCGTTCAGGATTACTACCAGTACTTCTCTGATCAATTTCGTCTACGTTAGGTAAAGTCTGTAGCTTAACTAGAGAAATCGTATAAGTTCTGACGACGATTTTCTCTTCGTATAAATATAAATAAACACACAGATAAAACAAAACTAAAAAAGTAAAACAGAATGACTTTGACGAAGAGTTCTTATTCAAAAGCATATTTGAAACATCTAAATCTTGATCAGACTCGAAGAATTTTTCCACCAAAGTCAAAAAATTTTCTTACCCAGCTCGAATTATTTGTTATTCAAAAAAAAATAAAACTAATCAATCAAATTTCACCCATTTATTTACAATTGTGCTATGAGATACTAATATATTGTTGTATAACAGTTTCTATTTATAAATAACCATTATTTGTCGCAAAAAATGCCATTGCCAAATTTTCCCGCAATGCCACTTGCGTATTGCCCCACAATATTTTTTATTAAAAAAAAAAAAGCTGATTAATTACGACATAAATTCTATATTTCTATCTTAATTTATTTAATTACATTATTTTGAATAAGCTTTGAATATCAATATTAAAAGCAATCATTAATTTTTTTGAATTAATATATTTCTAAAATCGCCCATTTGTTGCATCGTTCATAACCCAAATATATTAATACTTTAATACTGCATTTAAATGATTATTAAAGCCGCTAAGTATATGGAAAATGTGTCTGAACTGAACTAACTCCAATCTATCTTTAATTTTAACTAATATCCCTGAAAAAAAAAGGTATTTTGTATATGTGCGTATTATTTGATTTATTGAATACTATTTAAAAAAATATACAACTTTATGATAATTCATTTATTTTTATTTTTTTGGTATGACTGCTAGCTTTATTATTGTTCATATATGAAATTATATCACATGTATTTTAAGATCAATGTACTAAATCTATAAAACCAGACAAATTAATAATCATTTTCCTTTAAAACTCAAGTGATCTATAATATACATTTTAAAAATGTCATAAATCTTAGACACAAAGTAATTCTATCACAATCAATTAGATTATTGCTTATCACAACTTTCAAGCTCAAGCTACACCAAAACTTGAAAATCTGCTACGAAATAGCTCAAACAAATTCCTTACTCCTGATTATTTTCTTTCATGATGTATTAATTAAACAAAGACTGCTTCATCATCATCAGGTCCACCTTCTCCTCCATCAGATCCTACCTGTTCTTGTTCCGATATGGGGGTACTACCACCATTATTCCCACTACCAGAACTTTTTGTACGTGGCTTTGGAACTGGTCTCCCTCCACCAAGAGCTCTTGTACGTGGCTTTGGAACTGGTCTCCCTCCACCAAGAGCTCTTGTACGTGGCTTTGGAACTGGTTTCTCTCCACCAGAACCACTTGTAGGTGGCATTGGAGTTGGCGCCTCCGAACCATTACTTTGTTCATTGTCTTGGTTCCCATCATTGTTTTGGTTCCCATCATTGTTTTGGTTCTCATCATTGTCTTGGTTCCCATCATTGTTTTGGTTCTCATCATTGTCTTGGTTCTCATCATTGTTTTGGTTCTCATTGTTTTGGTTCCTATCATCTGCATATGGGTTTTCAATTGTTAAACCTGAACCTCCCATACCAGCTGGTTCCGCATTTCCAGCTGTACCATCTCCTGATCCTTCAAGCGGCCTCAATGTCATTCTATTGCCATGGCTTTGATATCCAGATGTAGCTTCTTGACGTCTACGTATACCTCTCTCACCTCTACCAAAAAAGCGCCGAATCCTAGCCCCTAAGCCTGAAAAGCATGAAGGACACTTTCTTCCCCTCAGTTGCAAGTGTGAATATTGAACCAAGGCATCTTTAAACTCATTACTCTCCTCAAAGCTATAAAAATAGCTAATATAAAGTACAAGAAAGGAAATAAATATCAAAGGTTTCAAATTAATATTCATTACTGCTATCAGTTTAATCGACACTTAAAATAGAAAAAATGAATGAATGGATTATTTAATCTTCAAATTTAATCTAAAAATAGTGGCACTTCCCGCCAATGCTCTGTATGAATGCAATAAAAGATGCGCTTGCACAGATAAAGTTTGATCTATAAAAAAGAACTTAAATTAATAATGCTTTTGTCCAAATATTACAGTATATCTCAAAGCCTAAACTATATATTATTGTGCTTTATGTCTCATTCCTAGTTGTATAATTATCAAAAGCTGTTTTTTGCATTGGATTTCTTTTATAAGGGGCTTTTGAAGAGGAAACTGCGTTTGTAGAAAATGGCTCCTTAATATTCCTTGGGCCTCTACCCTCATCTTTGTAAATATATTCATTTTCAAGGATGCCATGCCCATCGGAACTGTTTTCTGTGAGCTTTTGATTTCTAGTTTTAAACGACGCTCCGTGGTCACTTAAATCTAATTCAGAGCCCTGAATAATCTTTCTTTCAAGATTTCTTCTAACTTCTTCTCGATCTAACCCTGCTCCGACTCTCTTCCTTTCTTCTTTTTCCAAGAGCCTGATTTTCTTTTTTTCTAAAGGATCTACTACGACTTTTCCTTGTTTTACTATAGTAGTTTTACTATTCAAGCTTTCTTTTTGTTTAATAGCTTCAGTTGGGTTATACCCATCATTTACAGGAAGCAATCTCGATGCTCTCGGTCTGTGAGGTAGTTTATATGGTTGATTTTCATTATATTCTGCTGTTTTGCGAATTATCTTACGGAACATTGCTTCTTTTGCATCCTCTGCTTCGCTATCATCAACAAATAGAACATCTCCATTTAGATGCTGGCGCATAAATATCTCCATTTCGCTTGCAGGTATAGTATCTAATTCTAATGAAAGCAACTCCTTCTCATAGTCATCTTCAGCCTTAGAATTTGCTTCATTATTCTCAATAATATTATCAGGAATTGCTTTACCTTGGGGAATAAATATCCATGAATTTTCAAATTGGCTTAGCCAGTCTTGCCTAGCTTCATATTTATTAGCCAAATCCATAAGTTCGTTATAGGTACTATCTTCAGCTCTTAACTGCAATATATCAGCTACATATTCTCTATATTTCTTCTCGAGCCTTTTACAAAACATGTTTCTAAAGCCTTTAATGGGATTTGGAAACAAATGGTGTGTTTTCGGTCTTCTAATAGCCTCACTAGACATATCTGCAATAATTCTACTCGGTGGAACACCTTTTACTAGATCACTCCCTAGTAAAGAATCGTACCTCTGGCTTGCTCTTGGATCATACTTGCCAATGCTTTCCATTGCTTGATCAAAAAGAACCTCTCTCCAACCAAAAAGAGTTTTTGCTGGTAAAAAATTAATATCAAGCGAAACTTTTGGTATCGAAAATTCCACACCATATATTCGCTTTCTATTTTCGTGTTCTTTTTGCTTTTTTTTAGAGTAATAATCCCAAAATACTTTCTCTGCATCTCTTCTTTGTTTATCTGGATTGTTTGTATTCATAGCATTAATGACTCCATTAAGATCTTCTACGCCTTCTAAGTCTTTTATCATCTTATCTCTTGCAGCTACGTCTATTGCTCTTCGTGTTACCTGCCAGCCAATATGTTTATCAGGTCCAGCAACTCTCCCTGAATTATTCCAAATTTCCTTTTTAATGATTTCAGGTTCCTTTAATTTGTTAGGTAACTTTTTCTTTTTTTTTTCTTTAAATTTGTTTTCTTGCTTAAATCTAAACTTATCCAATAGTGACTTTACTCCAAATGTCCCAAACTCATCTAGGAACCCGTCTGTAGAATAAACTTTTTGAGGAAATATATAATCCATGCGATTCCTATTATGTTTATCGCCGGCCTCCGTAATAACTTTCCCTTCCATTTTTTGTTCTAACCATATTTTCTTTGAAGTGATTGGATTTCCTTCCCGATCATAACCCCAAATCGTTCTTTCTGTAAATTTTGTGGGGCTCGTTACAGATTTATACAAGTCCTCATAATCTTTAAGATCCCTCTCACCATCATACCGAGATTCCAAACCATACATTTCCATCAAAGGATCTGCCTTATCATCTCCTGTTACTCCAAATATATCCACCATTGCAAGGTGAGGTGCTTGAGGCCCAAATGGAATGTCTTTATACTTGTGTTTGCGCCTTAATTTAAGCAATTTTTTCTTCATTTCATTATCATATTTCAGTATTTTCTTCTGTTCCTCAGATCCAGGATCTAAATCATCTAACTTTTCCTGTTCACTATCTGATTTACCTTCGTAATCATCTTCATCCTGATCGATTAATGATAACTCGTCGTCATGTGTGTGCATTACTTTCTTGCCTTTTTCCTTCTCTTCGTGATGTTTTTTATCGGCTGTGGCGCGAGTCATTGTTATAGAATCTAAATCAGGAGCAATACCTTCATCTAACGGAATTAAGCTTACATCACTCTCCCTGTCTATTTCATTTAATCCCTCTCGCTCTTCTTCCTCACCTTTTATAGCTCCTGGAATATGTTTCAAGAAAAAATTCTCTGTGAAGACAACGTTTCGGTTCAATTCATTAATATCTAAAGAACTTTCTTCTCCTGAAAACGATCCATCGAGAATTGCTAAAAAAACCAAAACCAATATTAGTATTGAAGATCTATATTTCAAGAATAATTGCGCATTAACACAATGTTTCCCAGCTATAGTCCTCAACCTCATAGAATTGCAGAAATTAAGATAAATTCTAATAAACAAATACATTATCAATTAAACCTCTACTTTCTATCATTATTTATGTGACTCCACTACTATTAAGCTCACATAACTTCCTATAATGATCTTTTTAACAAACAAAGTTGGCGCCTTAAAACAGCTTTATAATTAAACACTCGCTATTATTTTCGGCTGCAAAATTGCAAGGTAAAACTTGCCTGTTTACATCTTCAAATCTGTTTCCCAGATATTTGTACGATTCAATAAGAACTGGTTACGGGATTCAGATGGCACAAAAGTAGAACCAATTTAAGTGGTTTACAGAAAAACTTCAGTATCAAAAAACAATGAAAATCTGGCAAGTCAATTATCACAAAGTATTGACAAAAAAAACCGATCTCACACCAAGTAGGTAGGTTAGTAGAGACTAAATTAAGTCATTCTCAGCAGAAACCAAAATTAACAAATGTAACTTGTCTGAGGAAATCAAAATTAACATAAAGTCGAAATCATTTCACGTCAAATATGTAAATCATCAATACTTGGATAAGCATTAAGCAAATGTTAATTTGCTAATCCTTAAACAGAAGATTAATTCCACTTTTAAACCATCCCGGCGATAATTGCGACTGTTATAAATATTAGAAATAAACATATCTCCATTAAAAAAAACCAAATTACTGTAATCCATGTTTACTCTTTTATTCTATTACCTCACATTTGATTCTTGGTATCTGAGGTGTCAAAGGAACTTCCGGTGCTGGGGTCTGAGAGAACCTGGATAATTCATCCTCAGCTTTTTTGACCTCTAAATCCATTCTATTCACACATTTGATCTTTTCTTGAAGGTCTTTGCTCTTAAGCTCCTCTTCTGATAATGCCTTACAAACCTCCTCCTTAAGACTTTCAACTGACTTCATAGACTCCTCAGCGAGCATTGAAGTTTTCTTGTACTGGGACCTCATTTCAGCTGTTTTCCCTTGGCTAGCAGCTCTAGCTTCCTCTATATCGTTTAAAGTCTTTCTAATTATGCTCAACGCAGAGTTTCTAGCAACCAATAGAGCTGAAATTTCGGATTTTACGTCAGCTTGCTCTTTTAATAATTTTTCCAACTCTTGTTTACGTACTGAACGTTTTTTATTGATTTCCTCAATCTTTGAAATAAGTTGTGTCTCCTTTGCGAGTAATTCAATTGCTTCCTTTGACCTCTCATCAAGAGCAGCTCTAGTTTCTTCTAACTTAGAAATCTTCGTCTCAACTTCAGAAAGTCTCTCTAACATGCTCTTAAGATCTTGCTCCGCAGTTTTAACTGATTCCTCGAGGTTTTTCTGGTTGGAAGATAAACTCTGAAGTTTAATTGTCAAAGTTTCATAAATAACATGGAGTTCCTTAATCTTTATGCTCATCTGAACAAAGTTTTGTTTGGCTTCTTTTGCCTCCTTTGCCTTTTGTTCAGCAATTGATTCCATCTCTTTAAGAAGTATCTCTGACTCCTTTATTGATACTGAAACCGCAGTAACCTCAGCAGATTGAGAAACCATCAAATCAGAGAGTTTTCCGAGCTCTGCGCGTTCTGCCTCAACCTTTTTTTGCTTAAGCTTGGCCTCTTCACGGAGCTGATCTCTAATTCGTTTAGACTCTTCTACTTTTCCTGTCAATGCGGTATTCATCTCTTCTAATTTACTCAAGAGCGCAATACGTCTGCTAGAATATTCTTCAATACACTTTCTTAATCTCTCCTCTTCTTCAAGCAATAATTTCATATCTTTTTCAAAACTGCTATTAATTTCGCGTTCGTTCATAATAATCTTCTCAAGTGATTCCTGGGCCTCGTTGTGAGCGATCCTTAGTCTATCTTCTGTAATAACGGCAGACTCATATGAGGCACTAAGCTTGGCGTCATTTCTCAATTGTAACTTAAGTTGCTTTTGAATATCCAAAGCGGCTTTTATGTGCTCAGTAGCCTTCTCTGCCGCAAGCTTTGCTTTATCAGATGCTTCCCTTCTTCTGGCTTCTGCTTCTGATGCATCCATTAAAGCCTTTGCGCTAATATTGGCTGCATGAGCTCTTTTCTCGCTTGCATCAATGAGTTTTTCCTCAAGCCTCGCTAATTCAGCTGCCCTTTGGCTGGCTCTTAACTTAGCATCGTGATAATTCTTGAATTCAGTGGCTATCTTTGCTAGTTCCATAGCCTTCTTCTCGTTTTCAATTGCCTCTTCGTATTTTGTTACAGCTTCAGCTGCAGTTTTAGAGGCGGCCCTGGAGTTCAAGGCTGCAAGTTCAACATTCTTTTTGGCTTCATTTAGTTCAACTAAAGTCTCGTGCTCGTATACTTTACTTACATTCTTTAGATTTTCAATATTCGATGGGGAAAGGCAACGGTCCCCTATCAAGGAAGAATAAGTTGGAGTATAAATGGGGTCTGTCTTGAGTACATCTGCCCCTCTCGAGTATAAATAAGCATCTCTACCCTCTAATGAGAATGCTGCTAATTTTCCATCTTCTGTTAAACCATATCTTACCATTATCGGTAAAGGAATCCTATTGTTGTTACCTCTAACCCAAATCTTGAGTTTCTTATCAAACTTCCATCCGGCATTAAACAGATCTTGCAATGAACATGAGCCTCCCTCTAGTAAAGATGTAATGACTGCCTCTTCCGATCTGCTCTTAATTAACAAAATCGTTGCGTCTAGCTTACCTCCGGTTGGAGAAACCAAAGCTCCGCTTGGAGAGTAAACAGGAGAAAGGCTATCCACAAGTCCCAAAGGTTCTTGATGCAAAACAGCTGAGCAGAAGATAATCAAACTGTTTTCAGTTACTGGGTCAAGTCCGCCTGTCTCTGACATAAATGATGGATAAAAGTTCCCCAAAGATAAAGCAGTTGCTGCTGCGCAAGTCTCAATAGAGTACGGGCTTACAGGCTTTCTGGACTTATCAGAGAACATCTTGGACATCTGGCTTACAGCTATACAAAGTTCATCGTAATCGCTTCTTAATTTTACATTTTCAAAGTATGTATTAAAAAGTGAAATCATCCTTCTGACAATGACCAAATCTTGTTCAGAAAGACCTTGGCAGTTCACCCCCAAGTTGGATGGAACCGCAACCGATGACTTAACATTTCCCATAGAGCCGATCCTAATTGATTGGTTAAAGCTCGGGATTCTGCTATCATTTACATTACTCATCACAAATAGCGATGCGTAAGCTCCCTTTTTGACATGTTTGCTAATCCTAGTTTCGATTGATACATCATATTTACGGAATTTCTTGGCCAGATCATAGTATTCCCTACTTCTTTTTGAACTGACAAAGTTTGAGCAATGAGAGCAACTCTTTTTTAGCTCAATACATTCCTTACAGCTACCATCACTATTTAAAACGGAGTCTAATGCTCTCAATCTGGCTGCCAGCTCAGATAACTGATGCTCATTCAACTTTCCAGCATCCATTCTACCTAAATGTTCTATAAATAACTGTCTAGCACGTTCGATATTTCTTAAATCTGCTCCTGAAAGCATATCTACATTCTTATCTGTCCTGGCATTATAAAGATATGCATAATGAGAAGTGCCTCTCTCTAATTTAGAAATACCTCCATTTCCTGTGTAGATGAACTTTCCTCCACCTTGCCTAGAAATCAAGAACACAAACTTTGCACTAACGTTAGATCCTCTGATTTGTTTCTCAATCTCTGGTATCATCTTCTTGTACTCTTCCTCGTTTGAAGTAATATCCTCTAAGTTTGCATCAACCTTTATTGTCAAGTTGTATTTTGATCCTTTTGGAATAAGTTCTAAATCTTTCATCTCATCTTGGCCACTATATTCAAAATCAAGAGAGATTAATTTATATATTATGCAAGGAATACCCTGTTTTTCGAGAGCATCGCACCTAACTTTGGCAGCTTTAATACATTCGTCATTTGTTCCTTCTGGAACAAATAAAGCTCTTTGCTCAACTTCTCCTACATTAAACATCATTTCTTTATAAGGGAAAGTTGATCCCTGATTAACAGCAAGTATTTCCGAAAGCTGAACACCGTCAAGAGCAGATGCTACTCCTAAAATAGCCAATAACAAAATTATCAGTGAAAACCTAAAATTAACCATCATTTTTTAGAAAAATAAGAAAAGTGATTCAATACTGGCTGCCAAGTATTGCTTGTATGATTTTTTTTTTTTTCCTCTAATATAGGACTCGGTACCCAACGTACTGTCTTGGTATACCTATACTTTCTAAACGTAATTAAATAATATATTTAGTGTTTTAAATATAAATGTACGAGTTAAAAATAATTAATTTCATTACTTCATTAATTAAAACCGAAACCAATTTTAATCTACAAAATGTGGATTTATAATTATTGAAATTAAATATATTTAAATATTCTTTCGAATTTTTCTGGTTTTCCTTAATTTATTAGTACATATTTTTGTTTTACATATACTAGAGTTATTATTTCAATAATGTAAATAAGCTTATTCCTAGTGAATGTCTAACAAGAGAAAAAATATGCAGGGGTTAGTCCCATCCATTTTCTCTTAAAAACTTTTCACTAGTCAAAGATTTGTATTTACACATTTCAGATAAACTTTTTAAACATTATTTAACTTATAGCTTCTAGATTTTAGTTCTTTTTGTGAAGAAAAGTATTCAAGTTTATTATCCTCTTACCAATCTATTAGTTACCTTTTACAATGGCTGTAGTTGCAAGAAAAAGCGTGAAACTTTCTCCTAAGAACCCAACAAAGGTCAAATCTACAGGCACAAATAAAAAGAAGCTGCAAGTTTCAAGAGGAAGGTCAAAAACACGGGTTAATTCTGAAATTAAGCATCATAGTGGAAGCCCTCACCCAACAAGATGCCTTAGAGGAGTTTCTACAAGAGCAACATTCAAGAGATCTCCTTCTCCCAGGAAAGATTGGCCATTTGATGAAGCAATACTCTATCCTCCACATCCAAGAATTGGATCTCCTGTTACAAAAGTGAGAGCTAGATCATCTAACCCATTTTTATCAAATCCCAAATCGAAAAAAAATGTAAAGATGAACAGTTGTTCTGCTAAGCCAATAGCTTCACAATCTCCTGCTTTGAAAAAGTATAATCACCATTCTGGTTCACCAACTCATCACCTTCATCCAACAAGATGCCTTAGAGGAGTTTCTACAAGAGCAACATTCAAGAGATCTCCTTCTCCTAGGAAAGACTGGGCATTTGACGAGGCAATACTATATCCTCTTCATCCAAGAACTGGGTTGCCAAAAAGCCCTAAAATTAAGACCAGAACATTAAGTAATACCAAGAAAGCTATGGACTCTGAAAAAGAGCAAAAAAAGACGCCGATACGAGCTGTCAGAAGTGCCTCTAACAAAAGCATCAGCCCTAGCAAATCCAAGAAGTCACCCATCAAATCTATTAGCAAAAAAGTAGGTCCAATATTGAAGAAAAATTGTAAGGAAAAGGTCATACATCACACAGCAAATCAATTAAATAGGGATAACAAAGTTTGCAAATTTGACATTAAGACTGAAAGCATTGCAACTGTTTTAGATGGAGAAGAAGAGTATATTCAAAGCCCAGTAACCTCAATGCATGTTGGATGGGGAGGAAATCTCTTGAATTATTACTATTGGAATAACAAGATTGCAGGTATAGTAAGAAATCATTAATTTTCTAATTTTTATATTTCTAAATATATTAAATTTCTTAACTTATCTCTTCAGGTAAAAACATAATTCAAATTTCTAGAGCAATTCTTTGGAATGAAGTTCATAACGGATCAATAGTCTGGAAACCTCATAAATGTATTAATGACTTTCGCCTAGTTAGTCACTCAAGAGAACTTTATAACCCATACCCTTCTGCGAGTAAATTACAAGTAGCAGAGTACATTTGGCAGTTTAGAGACTTTTATAATAAAACTAAGCAATCAGCCACAGAGTTTCCAGCCTTATATGAACTTCTCTTTGTGAAAAAAGATTCTTTTCTTTCTTCAATCTTTGGAAGATTATATGGAAATCCAATATCTCATGAATCAATATCTCGAGAAATGTTTTCCCAATCACTTTTAATGTGCCATAAAAACTTTGTTCGTATCAATGAAGTCATCCAAGATCAATCATACCCATTTTCTATATTTGTCATGGAATATTTACCTCATTCTTGTATGAAATGGAACTCTAAGACCCAATCTTATCAGGCACCTACAATTAACTCAAATATGGAAGATGTTAATAAAGTGTATACATATCACGGCTCAAAGCTTATTTTTTCACAAGTTCTGGAGGGAGTAAAATACCTTCACTCGAAAGGTGTATCAGGAATTTACTTTACTCCCGAGTCGATTAAATTATCACATTCTTTGGGTGAAACATATATTGATAAGAACGGAAAAAAGCTGACTCAATTATTATTGGTTAGTTCTACAAAAAGCAACAATAAGCTCGAGAATTCTGTGAAAAATAAATCCAAAATTGAAGTTGATCCGGAACTTTTCGAATACTGGAAGCCAGCCAAATCAGTAAATATTTCAAATGAATTTGATTCTGCTGCTATTAGCCATATTAAACATATTATTCAAGAAAAAAAATCTTTACCTGCTGATATTCAAAATGATTCATTTTTATTTAATCCAATACCTTTTGTTGAAGACCTTAGAAATTTCTATAATACAGAACTTATACAGAATAATATTAGATCTGAAAAAGGAAAACTTATGGTGAAGATGAGTTCTCCATTTAAAGGTATGGCTACGAATCATAAAGATATTCTTTTTTCAGGTATGTTTATTAAATTAGCCAAAAGTTTTCAAAACATATTTTTAGGGAATAAATGGCTTTCACCACCTGAGTTATTTAGCAGGATGTTTAACAGTTTAAATTCAGAGGTTGACTTGAGAAAATGTGATGTTTGGAACTTGGGAGTACTTTTACATTGTTTGTTAGTTGGAGTACCCCCTACTCTAGTCAATAAGAATGTAATAATTGATAAAAAAATCCCTAAAGAAGTAAAAGTCTTATTACTATCTTTATTAAAGGTCGATCCTCTTCTCAGACCTTCTATTTTTGATATTGAGCAATACATTTGACTGGAAAGAATATGGTAAAAGCTATAATAAACTTAGAAATACTATTAATATATAAAACTGAAAAAAACTACTCAAAATTTAAAATCAATTGAATAATTTCTATTTTTTTCCTCTTAGAATCCTTTTTTGAGAGGTCTGTGTGCTTTTATGAATTTTATTGGTTTTCACATTTCTTCAATTACGAAAATAATTATTTTGAATTATAATAATCAAATTCAAACTTACCTTGCTACAACACTTTTATTAGTAGCAGACTCTGCTCTTCTAGGCACATAAGGAGCATAGTGTATGTGACCACTTCTTGCTTGTTTTTCTCTGTTCTCTTTTCTTTCTGCTGCCTTAATAGCATTAAGTCTGGCCAAACCTACTTCGACTGCGAATTCACTTTCTTCTCCATTACTAGCTGAAGCATCAGTAGATTCTGAAAAATCGACCTTTTTCCCAACAACCATTTTCATAGGTTCTTTTATTCCAAGTGTCTCGGATTCTTCAGAAGCTTCTTCAAAGTCTCCGGCCATTAGTGATTCGTCAGAGACTCTATTAATTGTTGGTTTTTGTGTATTTTTAGTACTTTCTACAGGATAAAGCTCTGATGCTTCAATGGAAGATTCTTCAAACTCAATATTTTGTTTTTTTGCTTCTTTTTTCTTCTTTTCTTCCTTCCTTAAATTATTCAACTCCTCTTTTGCCCTAATAATTCTGAATATCCTTTCTTTCTCTTCAGGGGTTTTGAATGGGTTCCTAGGGTTTTAATTTAGTTAGATCAAGTCATAAATAAATTCTTAGATTTCAAACTTACCTTTTCAGTCTTTCAATTGCATCGTTAGATAAATCGAAGTTTTCAAACTCTCTTTTCCTAAGTACTCCACCTTTTGTTTGTTTCTTTCCAAAAGCCTTTTTAATTGCCTTTTCTCTGCTCACATTGCCTACAGTATCAGTATTAAGCAATTCAGGATGTTTTGTTAAATAAATCTCTTCAAATGGGATATTACTTTCTTCAGGTGGAGGGAGCAAAGATCTATCATTTTCCTCGAAAGCCTGTAACTCTTGAATTTTGGAAAACCCTCCAACTGGAGCTAAACCTTCACTATCAGCTAATTTATCTGATTGCTGAATTGGCATTAGTCCTTCTTCTTCATTGTAATATTCCATACTGGGAACCAGACCATCTTCTTCTTGTCCAGTTTTATTGTCAAAATAAATTTCATAATTAGCATTTTCTGGATCCAAAACAACAATTCCTTTGTTGCTTTCTTTCCTTTCTGCTCCCAAAATTACTGCATCTTCGTCTAGTTTTAAACTTCCCTCTGGATAAATGGGTTCTTCATATTTCATAGTATCCATCTCAGTTGACGCATTTTTTTTATCCGTTTCCTCGGGTTCAACTGAGTTTTCTGGCTCATCTGTTCCCATTTCTTGATATTCTGATCTGGATCCTTCATTTATTGGCTCTTCCTCCTCATTGAGCTGATTCCTTTTCTTATCTAATTCAAGCGAAATTTTTTCCAGTTCTTGAAGAAGTGCCTCTTTTTCTGCAATCTGAGAAGATAACTTATCACTTTCTTCCTTTTTAGCTTCTTCAGCTAGCCCTTGAAGGAACTTATTTCTGAAAAAATCATCTCTTGCATATTTTAGTTCTTTTAACTCATCATTATAAGTAATAACTTCCAAAGGGTTTTGTATTGGCACAAGTTGATTTCCCATATCAAAACCATTCGAAGACTCTGAATCTGATTCTATATCACTTTTTTTCATTTCAAGATCTCTATATTTATCTATCATCTTTCTTATACTATCTCTATCAACCTCTTCTCCATTATTTACTGGCTCTATACTTTCAGCTTTGGCTTCTGAATTCTTAGAGGAAGAACCTGCTGTTTCACTCAATATCATTGATCCAGAATTTTCTCCTACAATATCGCTAATTCCAGGTGAAATTTCAAACGGGTTTACAACTTGAGACTCTCTTTGTATTGAACTACCGAATTTTTTAGCATCTTCTTTGGTAATTACCCTTGATGGGATTCCTTTTGATCTCTCTTTTTTCCTTTTATCTTCATTATGTCGTCTCATAACTTTGTTCTTCATCCTGCTAAATACTGAATTTTCAACAAATTCATCACCTGAATCATAAGTATTAATGAGCTTTTTCTGCAGAATTTTATCAAATCCTCTTCCCGGAACGAATTTTTCGTAAACTCGTTTATTTTGCTGTTCAGCTAGCCCAGTGCTCACCCCCTGTAAATTATCTTGAAATGATACGCTAGGATACGAATTAGAAAATTCAGAATCGGAAAAGGGATCTATGTCTGCCGAATCTCTGAATTCTTGCGAGTATTTTTTTTTATGTTCTATTTCTGGGAGTATATCATCTTTTAAATCAATTATCAATGAATTACTTGGATCATCTGAGTCAAAAAATACATTATCTGAACCTACACTTGGGATACTTTCTGGTATGCTTATTCTACTAACACTACGTGAAGCTGGTGATAGAGATCTCCTTTCTGATTCAGAAGCATTCTCTCTTCTTCTAGCTTCACTTTGTGAAGATTGTGGTCTAGGAGTTACTCTATCAGACTCCTGCTCAGAGTCTTGTTTTTGAGCGCTATCCAAGGACTTTAAACTAGGGCTTTTTCTCTTTTTAATGTTTTTTACCATTTGATTCTCTTCTTCTGTTTCCATTACATTAGATAGTTGGCTTTTAGATCTCCTAAAAGGATCTTGTCTAGTTTTTTTTTCTTCGTCACTTTCTTCGCCTTTAAAAGAATTTAGTGTTTTTCCCCCAGTATTTGAGATTGTTCTTGTTCTATCAGTAGCTCCTGCCCCTTTAATTTGTTCATCATCAGTTTCTTCCGTCAAAGTTTGTAATATTGGCCTGCTAATAATTATTTTACGTGCTGGCTTTTGCTCTTCTTTTTTTTTAAACAACTTAAATATATTGGGACCAAACACATTTTTAATTTTAAGCTTTCTATTCTTTTTTTCTTTTTCAGCTGTTTTTTTTTTGTTATCCTGCTTTTCCTCAAGAGATTTGTTTACATTTCTCCGAGAAGTAGTTGGTTGGGTAATTCCCTGAGCACCAGATGCTTGAAAAATTCTTCTAGCAGCAGGCTTTGGGGGAACTATTTTAGCAGTTGGTGTTGATGGAATTCTTCCATCAGTTGTTTGAGAAACTTCCTCATTCGTATCTTTAGAAGGTTTAGGTAAATTTTTGGAATCAGATTTTGGAATAGGTGAAATTTTAGGAGTCCGTTCCTGGCTTTCTTCTTCCTCATCTTGGCTAAATGAAGCCCTTTTCTTGGGGCTAATTATTTCATCAATCAATTTAATACCAGTTAAAAAGGGAACTTCATTTGAATTTTTATTTCGTGCTTTCTCACGGTCATCATCATTCATTTCTCTAGGTAGTTTACGAGGTTTCTTGATTCTTTCAAGTTCGTCCAATGTAGATCGCCTCTGATTATCCATATTATTTATTGCTTCTTCAAGCATCTCGCTAATATTTTCATCATTTCCTTTATTTAATTCTTTATTATTTTTAAATTTCAAACTTTCTTTTTCAGCACCTTTTGGTATCTCAAACTCGTAATTAAAAGTAGATGCACTAGAAATGGAAGCATTATCCAAATCAGAAATACGTTTTGATTTGCAAATTTCTAAACCATCAGTTGTTTTTTTTGAACAGAGCAAAGCCTGCCTCAAATCACGTTCAGTTAATTCGGGATTTCTATTTGAAAATTTACTTGGAGTTGGAAGAATAATGGCATTTTGGGGTGATCTTTTGTTATGTTTACCTTTTTCAACTATTTTATCCAAATCAACTGTAAAGGGGTTTGGTTTTGGACTTGTATTTATTGTTAGTGAAAAAACCCCAAGTTTGATAAACAATAAAAAGCTTAATAAGATACGTAGACTCATAACATATTCCTCTATAATACACGATGTAAATTAGAATTAGTAGATTTTGTTTGCAAATTCTATGATTCTTCTAAATATTCGTTATCCTGTTATTCTTTCTTTTTTTTTTTTTTTTAACAGGACTCGTCAAATTCAAGCGTTTTAAGATCTATTCGCCCGCCAATACATGCTTAACAGGCGTTACTAAGATAAAGTAAATTAAAAAAAACACGAGAAAAATTTGTGAATAATTAGATAACTTTAAATGGAATACAAATTTGAAAATCTGCAGCTAATTTGTTTTCATTTAGATGAGATTGTATATATAATTTACCCAATTGCTAAAATAATCTAACAAATTAGGACTATTACAAAAAGAAAACTATATTATTAGGTAAGAAAAGTTAAAATTTTAGAATCACCAAAAACTTGAAATCAATTTTGAGCTAGAACAGATGATACGAGATCCATTATTATATCTGATGCCTCGCCTCCAGAAAGTCGTAACAACTTTGCCATTTGTTCTTGGCTAGGAGCAGAAACTAGTAAATTCTTGGAGAGTGGTGGAGAGATCAGACTTGAAAAAGCGCTTTTTGAATTGCAAACATACTTTCCAACTCCCAATGCCCAAGCAAGTCCTCCTGCTAATTTACCTTCTTCATATATATTAGGAATAGCTATTGGTACGCTCAATTCTCCTTGCGACTCATCAAAATTTGAGGTTTGGGTAAAGTCTGAACCTTCTGAATCAGCTCTAGATATCTCTGATGGCTGTTCACCATTTATTACTCTCATTATCTCTGCTTCTCTCTCCTCTCCTGACTCTGGGCTTTCTTCAACATTAATACTTTCCAATTGAACTTCTTCCAAATTCTCTTCAGGAATTTGTTCTAATTGACGAACAGAACCCTCTGCTCTACTCATTTCACGTTTCTTTATGCTTTCCTTATATTTGTTTGCCTCCTCCTTTGCCTTTATGTCTTCATTCTCAAAGAAATTAATCAAGCTATCAATGTTTTTCTTTTCACTACTTCCTTCTGTATTCCTAAGTCCAAGTCTGTTTCTTGGAACTCCAATTGGAGCAGGGACATTACGTGCATTTTCCTTTTCAAAATGCTCAATCAACATCTTTACTCTGCCTTTATTATTATCTGGTAATTCCTCAGGTTTTTCACTTTCTTCTTCTACTGAACTTTCAACAGCTGCTTTTTGCGACTCTTCAGCAGGTACCGATACAGATTCTTCTCTATTAGTCACTTCTGACTCTTTCTTAGAACCTCCAAAGGAACTTATAAAGTTCTTAAAAGTATCTGAGATTCTTGAGATAATTCCTGTTGATTTTTCTGAAGGTTTACTACTCTCTTCAATCTTACTGGAAGTTTCTTTAGACTTGTCAAATTCTCGCTCAGACTCTTTCTCTGTATCTTGTTCAGGTTCTCCCTCAGATTCTTGTTCAAACTCTTTCTCAGACTCTGAATCTTGTTCTTGCATCTGAAGAGGTTCGGTCGCTGTCCTACTCCTTTCTCTAATATATTCTGTTGGAACTCTAGCACTTATATCGTTTTTGATTGATAGTTCAGAGGCCTCTGGAACCTTGATATCAGTATTAGCCAAGAAGTCTTCCAAATCTTCTGGTTCCTCCTCTGTAGCAACATCTTGAGAAGGGTACTTTGGCATTCCCTCATCCAGAGTAATGGTTGTTCTATCTTCCAAGTCTGCAGTACTCGCTTCACTCCCTTCCTTACTATCATCTGCTGTATCTTCCAAATACTTCTCGATTCCAGAGACTTCTTCCTTTTGTGAAGTTTTACTTTTTTCTGAATGCTCAGAACCGGAATACTCACCATCATTTTTAATTTTTTCCTGATTATTAGATGATGTACTAGCCTCATGCTTCAAAGCGTCGTTTAACAATCTATCATATGTTTCGTGTGGAAGCTCATCGGAGAAATCTTCACTAAATTTAGCTCTGTATTCAGAAACTGACTTCTCCATCTCCTCCAAATTAGATTCATATGATGCATCATAATGATTTTCTTTGCCAGAAACCGTACTTGGTTTATGCTTGACTGAATCTTCATTTTCAACATCTTTAGCAATACTAGATCTAGATCCTTCATTTAGAACAACACTTTCAGGCAAGCCCTCTTGTAAAGATTTTTCTCCAAGAATTTGAGAGTCAGAAGATCTCAAAATATCTTCCTTATTTGACTCCTCTACCTCTGATTGTTCAGGAACTGCTGATTTTTGCTCTTCCCCGCCTACATATTCGCTGCTCTTTCCAGATTCTTCTGAAACAATGCCTGGTATCGCTCCCTTATTCAGCATTCTGTCGTAATCTTCATCATAAATAGAAATAAATCCATCTTTCATTGATTCAGATTTTGGTTCAGAGCTACTTTCACCGTCAAAATGCTCAGCTACCGGTGCTGGAGCAGACCTTGATTCTTCTGAAACAATTTCTTTCTCTTGTTGAGATTCATCGACGTTGTGTCCTAGCTCAGAAGATTCATTTGAGGAAGAAGGTGAAAAGTCGCTATGTTTGTTAACAATGATGTTATTTTCGGAGGATTCAGAATCAACTTCATAATTATCTAGTTGAGCGCTATAGTCGCTCTTCTCAAAACCAAGATCTGATTCTTTGGAAGCCTTATCTTTTTTTCCGCTATTATTTCGTCCAAAAAAACCGAATAATCTACTTAAAAATCCGCCTTTTCCATTTCCTGATTTGTTTGAATTTACAGAACTTGCACTGGATGACCTACCATTAAGTTGGTTCATTTCATTTCCTCCAGGACGTATAAAGCTGCTAGACTCAACTACTATTGGAAGCTCAAAGAGCAAAATATTTAGTACTAAAATTAAAAATAATATATACAGTTTCATTGTAATAGAATAAAATATCTCCTGCTTAAATGTTAACTTCTCTTATACTACCATTTCTGATGTATTGTATTTATAGATCCACGTTCCCGCCAAAGTGTCAAATTAACAGAAAATACAATAGAACGAGTATATTAAAAAATCATTAAACTAATAAAAAGAATGTAAGTTATTAAATCTAATTTAAGATTAATATAGTTGTTAGTTAGATATTTATGCTAATCTAGCCTCTTTTATTGCCTCTTCAATTTCCTCCTCGCTAAAAAGATCTCTACGACGTTGCATTCTTCCTGGTCTAAGTTTCGGGGCAAACGACATAATCCATTCCTTCTCAGACCCTCCTTTTTGCTTTTCGAATATTGTCCCAATTGATCTATTTTTTGGCCTTGGTTCTTTATATTCTTCAGAAGACGCTCCTCTGAGCATCTTTTTCATAGATTTTTGTTTATCTGTTTCAACCTCCTCGTCATCAGACACTAACCGAGATTTTTTTTTATAATGTATATCATCAGAATCTAGCTTATTAACCCTGACTAATGTTGATTTTTTTACCTGAATATTCCCCATATTCAAGAAGTCGTCGGAATCAACAAAATCTGCATCGTCAGTGGAGTCAGTTATCAGCTTATTAAGAGTTTGATCTGAATCCTTTTCGGATTGATCAAAAAGAAAATCAAGCTCTTCAGATGAAATTTCGTATTCTTCTGTAGGAGAAATTCCTCTTTCCTTTTTGTTCTTATTTTTTTTCTTGATTTTTTTCCTTTTCTTCCTCTTTTTTCTCTGTTTAGCAGAAGTCATGCTGTTTGCATTATACTGGTTCAAATCTACCTCTTTGTCAAAAAATTCGTCAAGTTTCAAATCATCAGCATCTTCCAAGCTATTTAAACTCTTAATTTCGTTATCACTTAAAATAAATTCATCCTTAAATATTAAATTTCCCTCACTATCCCCATTCATTTCAAATAACCTATGTAAATCTTCCATAATTAAATTTGTTTCGTCTATTTTTTTATTGTCTTCAATATCTCTTTCATTGAGCCATTCAATTTCACTCAAGTTGATTTCCTCATCATTCGCTTGGGCTTTTTCATTATTGGTAATTTGATCTAATAAAATGTTATTATTCATACCAAAATCTTCGTTTTTCTTTTCTTCAATTTTAAATAGTTCATCAAGGTATAAATTATCATCTTCTGAAAGTGGCTCTAAACTACTTGGTTTATTTTTGTCCTCAAAATCTAAAATAAGTAAATTATTTTCAATTTCATTCTTCTCCAGGTTAATTTCTGGTTCTTCAAATAAGGTAGATATGTACATATCATCATTTTGAAAATTCTTTTCTTGATTGTTTTCAATCATTTTATCAAAATCCAAACCAAACTCATCTAAAGATGAATCAGTGCTTATTCCTCCATCATTTATCAGATCATTAAGAACATTCTCAATTTCTCCATCTTTAACGGTGGTTCCTGGCTGAATTTCAAATATATCTAGATTTTTGTCATTTTCTACAGCCGAGTTATATTGACCGTCGTTTTCAAATAATGTACTTATTGACTCTTCTGGATCTTCTATAGAAAGTGTTTTATCACTTTTGGTTTCAATTCCAGAATTTAGTTCAAATAAATCACTATCACCCAATTCAATTTCATCAATATTACTTGAAGCTTTTTTATTTTTAGTAAGACTATTTTCCTTTTCTAATTCATTCAAAAAAGGTATAAATTCACTCTGGTCAAATTGTTTATCTATATTACCTTCTTTAAATAGACCTTCCAATCCAAAGTCATCTTCGAAACCTTGATCTGGAATATTATTTTCTCCTATTAAAATATCAAAATCACCTATGTAATCATTCCCATCTTCTATAATCCCCCCATTTTTTCCAGTTAATCCAATATCCAAACTTCCATCAATTGTATTGATATTTGTCGATTCTCTGTCATTTTCAATAAAATCTGAATAAATATTACTTATATTATTATCAATAGCTTGATCTGAATTTGTTCTTATTGTATCTATTTGATCAATTTCTGGAATCTCTACAGGAAAAGAAGTATTTTGATTTAAATCATTAATAATATCATTAAGATCTTCGTAAATTGAGTCTAGAGTACCCGGATCTCTCATCAAAGCTTCATTTATTTCTATTGCTGAGTTATCGTCCGCTCCTGGAATACTATTAATTACAAGACTTAATTGGTCATTTGGTACAACAGAAGGTTCGTCTTTTTCGCTTTGAGTCTGGCTTTGTGTTGATAATGGAATTTGTGAATTAAGTCCATATCCAACATTAAGTTGGCCATTAGGTAAATTTAATGCGTCAAGCTCCTCTTCATCTGTAAATTCCTCTGAATCCACTGTACTAGCAAACTCAAATTCTCTATTAGCTCCTTTTTCATTCAGCATTCTCTCTAAAAATTCGAATTCATCCTCTTCTAATGGTCCATCAGCACTCAAATCCTCCAATACCTTGAATTCATCATTTAAACCCACTGTTTCCGGCAAAACTGAATTATCGGGAAAATCCGAATTAATTCCTGGAACTTCAGTACCTGGATCACCCAACTTTGTTAATTCCTCCAATTCTGTTTCCAAATTTTTATTTTGAATTTCAAAGCTATCATTTGGGCCAAAATTAATTTCATTATTAGGAATTTGTAAATTACTAGCAGCTTCATCCAGATCTTTATCTATTTCTGCCTCATTTATCCTTCCATACGCGTTATTATCCATCTCAAAAAGACTTGGGTTCTTGTCAATATCAAAACTAGGATTTCCTACGTTATTAAGTAATTCCAATTCAGAATTAATATCTTTATTATCACCACTCATAGGATTTAATTCAATTTCAACATCCCCTGTATTGCCAGATATTAATAATGAATCAAGGAAATTGTCAGTATTATTTGGTTGAATATCTATTGCTTCGGTTCCTTGAATATTATTTAACTCGTCGTAGTTATTTTCAATATTCAAATTATTTCCTTCTTGGATCTCATTTAATAGGTTTTCAACTTCATCATTAGTATCCCCTTGACCGAATTGGACTTCATTTCCAAAATCTTCGCCTCCAAGAATTTCATTTTCATTTATTCCAAGGTTGTTCGACTTATTAATTCCATTTCCAAATAAGTCGTCAACTCCTGTGTTATCTACAGTTGAACCTCCAAGACTGTCTTTTAATTCTTCGAGACTTTTGTCTAAATCCTTTACTTCTTCCCCATTACCAAAATCTAGCTCGCTAACTATAGTAGGCCCTCCTATCTCATTGCCTTCTTCAATTCCCAAGCTAGGTTGATCTACTGTAGGCAATCCTTCCGCAATTTCCATATCATCATTATCGTTAAATTTTTGGTTGCTAGCTAAAATACCATCCAATTCTAAATTTTCTTTTGAGCCTATTCCAGAATTATCAAAGCTATCAATAGGTGTGTTTAGGCCATTGAAAGTTGAATCTAAATCATCAATATCGTTTCTAATTTTGTCTTCTATAGGTAAATCAATACCTTTTTCTGAACCTGCTTCAAAGTCATCATTATCCACATTGTTTAAACCTTTGAAGCTAGAATTTCCAAATGAATTAGAGTCTCCTGAATTTAAATTATCTCCTGTTTCAATATCGAAACTAGGTACTTCTTTTCCAAATCCTCCCCCTTTATCATTGTTGCCCACTGAGGAAGAGTAAGAATCATCAAATCCGCCTTTATCTCCACTTCCGGATAAAGGATCCCCCTCAAATTCATTATTTCCTAAACCTCCAGATCCTGAATTCCCTGTGGAGTACTCTAAATCATTTTGATTTGTATTTCCCCCTCCAAAATTTCCACTAATTCCACCGGCTTCCATGGAATTAGAATCTAGGTCTCTATCAAAATCGTCTCCTTCGCCCTTACCTTTCGTTTTAGAACTTCCAACTTCTTCTGCTGAGCCAAGATCTGAGTCCTCGTCACTATCTCTTCTGTAATCTCCACCTCCTATTCCAAAAGCATCATTACTTTCAGAGTATGAATCTCCTGTGTTACCTTCAAAATTGTCCAACCCACCCCCTCCAGAATCTAAACCACCATCTTCTCCTTCGTCTCCACCTCCACCAACTTCGGCCCTATCTCCTAAATCTGAATCTTTATTGCTGTCGCCCATATAATCACCACCATCTCCTCCAGAATCTAAATCGCCTTCTTCTCCTTCGCCTCCACCTCCCCCACCTATATCATCTCCGCCATCTTCCAAATCAGAATCTAAGTCCCCACCCTCTCCATCTTTATCTCCTCCATCATTTCCACCATCTCCTGAATCAGAATCTAGATCTCCACCTTCTTCATCCTTATCTCCTCCGTATCCTCCGGAATCTGAGTCGCCTTCTTCCCCTCCTTCTCTATCTCCAGTATTAGATTCTCCGTCTTCTCTTTCATCATTATCACCTCCATCATCTCCGCCATGATCACCATCCCCTGAACTAGATTCTTTGTCCTCTCCTTCATCATTATCTTCTCCTCCTCCCCCATCTCCAGAACTAGATTCTTCATCTCCTCCATCATTATCTCCTCCACCATCTCCTCCATCATCTCCTCCACCATCTCCTCCACCATCTCCTCCAACATCTCCTCCAAAACCTCCATCTCCTGAAGTAGATTCTTCTTCCTCTCTTTCACCATTGTTTTCTCCGCTTCCACTTTCTTCCCCATCTCCAGAATTAGATTCCCCGTCTTCTCCTTCATCATTATCTCCTCCATCATCTCCGCCATGATCACCATCCCCTGAATTAGATTCTTCGTCATCTACTTCATCATTGTCTTCTCCACCTCCGCCTTCTCCATCTCCAGAATCGGAATCTAATTCCTTACCTTCTTCTCCGTCGTAATCTGTTCCTTTTGCCTCTCCTCCAGAATCAGAATCTTCTTGATCTGTACCTCCTATGTCCCCACCATCTGGAGTATCTTCTTCATTGTTTCCATCCTGGTCACTACCATCTGTATCATCTTTATCATCATTTTCATCTTCTCCCTCTCCGTTATGGCCAAGATCTTCTCCATTTCCAGAGTCTCCATCCAATTCATCTTGTCTAGTATCCAAGTCGTCCTTCTTTCCCTCATCTCCCAACTCTTCGGCATTGGTATTTTCACCATTATCCTCATTTTCCATGTTATCACCTTCATGACTCTCAATGTTTTCTTGTCCTTCTTCTAAATCATCATTAGACTCATCTCCCAATTCAGGATTTTCTTCCTCTTCCGGAAATGAGTCATCATCTTCTTTATTCATCAAGCCAGATCCAATGCCGACATTTGAATATGGATTATACTCATTAGGAGGGAGGCTATTAAGCCCTTCTACATCAATCTTCTTTAAGCCATTACTTTTTTCTGATTCCATAGTAATTTTTGCGTTTCTTACTTTGGTTTCAGAATTTACTAAGGATATCAAATTAAACTCTTCCTCATTCTTATTATCTGCAGTGCTCTCTTTAATACCGTTATCTTTTATTTTCCTTATTTCTTCTAACTTTGCAACTTCTATAATATTATCAGTGTCATTATTTAGAGTGGGGTATTCTCTAGAACTATATTCATTTTTATCAATCTCAACTTTTTCACTATCTATTGTAGAAACATCCTTTACTTCATCAAAAAAGCCAGTAACCTTTTTCTCTTGATGTTCAATTTTATCTTTAACTTCATTTTCTATTTTTGTTTCTTTGGCCAGCTCCAAATTAATACTTTCTGATTGTTTTACTTGAATTGAAGAAGTTTGATCATTCTTCTCTTGAGCAAAATTTGAACTAACTACTGAATATGACTGACTTTGATCGTCTAACTTGGATGGTTCATCATTCACTGCTATATCTAGAAGATATTTTAAGACACTTTTAAAATGTTTCAATGGAAGTGAATCTTCCTCTGGAAATAAATGCGAGAGATAAACTCGAATTTTACTTTCTTCTTCTTTTCTAAGCTTTTTTTCATTTGTGATCTTAAATATTTCTTTGTCACAATTATCAAAATTCATTTCGTGTTCTATACTATAAGTCATAGCGATCAAAAACTCAAATTGAAGAACTAAACCAAAGGATTTCCAAATTTCAAAAGAGTGTCTAGGCAAAGAAAGCAAAGTAGAGAAAGGAACTATTTTACACCCTGACTTATGAATCATTCCAAACTTACAAATCTCGTACCTTATATCTTGTAAAGTCATATACTTAGGAATCTTTATTTCATTTTTGCTTATTATTGTAGATATAATTGCTTTTGTAAATATTTTATGTCTGTCTTCTTTTTCAGAAGATTGTCCCATTGTAGCAACTAACAAGAAGTAGTAATTAATAACAGGTAGCTTCAGCTTCAAAGGAAGATTCATCCAAGTTTCAATATCTTCTTTTGAAATTGTTGAAAAGATTTCTAGAGCTAAAGGATGGTAAGCTTCAGGATATTTTTTTTTTAACTTTTCTCTGTACTCTTCTCTAAGTCTTTCTTCAGTATTTTGAATTTCTTTTATCTTCTTTTCCATGAATTCCTTTCTCTTTAATTCCTTCTTATCAATCTCTAGTAATGTTTGTATTGAATTTGAAAATAAACCATTGTCTGCTTCCAATAGATCTTCATCAAAATAAACATCACTAGAGAAAATATTTGAAACATCGTCAAGTAGTTTACGATATCCCTCAACATTATCATTCTCTGTTTTGTGTTCAACAACATCTTCGGGAACTGAATCTGAATTTAAAAGCTTCCCCACTGGGCTATTGTATATTTTATCTAATGAAGACTTAAGTGCCTTTAAACACAAAAAATAAACTTGCGTTTCTGTAAGATTTGATCTAAATTTCGGCAATTCTCTTTTACATTCGCCCAAAAACTCTTCCTTCGTCATGTATTTTGAGACTAAATTTGATGTTAATGAACTTAAATCATTACTAATTCCCTGGGTCTGACATATTAAAAATATTAAAATAAGAAATATTAAAATGAACTTTTTAATAAACATATTATACACCACATAGAAACGAAAGTTTTGCTTTCTGGGTACCTAAAACTAATTCTCTCTTAACCTTCTCATCTAAATCTCTTCTTTTAGTTTCTTTCATTCCAAGTTTTATTTATATTATGTTAATTTTTGTGTGTCCAATTTTATATTTGTACACACGCACACAATCTATCTATTAAAATCTTTAGCTTAATATAGAAAGTTTACTTGTTCAGAATTGTTCTTAAACATCAACAGACACTTACTAAAATCCTGTTTTTGTGAATATTTGATATTTGAACTCGCTTTGGGACTTTCATTTGATTTATTTATTCGTTTTCACGCACACGTTACCCTTGTAGAAAGATACCCACAAGAATATTAATCAAAAAATTAAAAAAAAAGAAATTTATTTTAAAAAAAATACTTAAAACTACGACCCAATAAAACTGTATAGTGATGCTTTGAGTTTTAAAGACTCTGATTCATCTAGAAATGTTTTCAATGAATTTGTATTGCATTGGATATCATATTCTTTAAACACACAGTCCCATAGTACCAAACCAAGTTCAGTGGCCATTTGGAAAGAAAGTTCTGCAATGTTCTTCTGCTCCACATCTGTTAACATTTGTGTAATAACTTCTGGGTTAAATTTCTGTTGTCCAATTTCAAAAAGAATACCCATCATTAGCCTGACTTGATGCCATAAAAAAGCAGATCCTTTGATTGTTGCAACAGCAAATGTCCTGTTCTCATCTACAAAATTGATATCAAATTCATAAATAGTACGAATATAAGTTTGATTTTTTCGATTCTTCAAGTCCATCTTACAGAACCTTCTATAATCATGGGTTCCTAAGAACTGTTTTGCAGCAACGTTCATTAGCGGGACTTGCTCTGGTGGGATTTTTGGAAACTTGGATATCTTTGTTCTTTCATGGTTTAAAGGAAAGAAATATTTATAAAGTCTATATTCACAATCAAAACGAGCACTGAAGTCAGGTCTAACCTCGCAGTAACCAATAACTCTAATGTCCCATGGTAGCACACCATTCAACATTTCCATATAATTATAAGGTTCCAAGTTCTTCGCTCTTGTCCTCAAGTTAACTGAAATGTAATTTCCAGCAGAGTGAACTCCTCTATCTGTCCTTCCGCATCGAACTAAGTCGCATGAATCAATATCTTTAATGAGTCTTAGCTGAAGCAGTGCCTTGTAGATCTCTCCCTCTATTGTAGGTATTTTATCGTCTTTTTGAAATGCTATTCCCTGGAAAAAAATTAGTTAAAATATCATTAATAAAGACCTCCATAATTACCATTTTTTAAAGAAAAATAATCGGAGTAGTCTAGAATCACCATTTCGGTAATTGATTTTTCAACTTACAAAATAGTTAGTTCCTATATAGGAAATTCGAAGTAAAAATCTCGAAATATCAACTAATGACCAATCAATACCTAATTCTCTCCGTCTTTTTTTACCAACTATTTCCATTATTTATTCTTTTTCTAATTTAAAGAGCCAACATTCAATTTATTTTTGGCATGTCAAGAATTACTATATTTTTAAAACTTTTGGCGGGAATTAATAATTCACAATACATGAGAAAATATAAGGTGAAAAATAAAATAAAAAATTAGGCATTATTTTATCTATAGTAGGTTCAAAAATCCTGGGAACTTTTTTGATGATTCGATTTTTATGTTTTTAATATTATTATCTTTGTTATATTTTGGAACAAATATAGGGGTGGCAAAGAGTGCTAGTAAAATAATAGTCAAATATAGTATGGAAGAGGTAGTAAAAAATATAACGAGGGTGAAAAATATAGCTGGGATTGCAAGCGTCGAATGTATAATTTGCTTAATTCTGAGAGGTAGCTTACTGTAGTATAGTGAGTTTAGTAATAGAATATGTGAAGGCTTAGTAATATTTTCATTATTAATAAGAGGGAATTCTGAGTCTGGAAAAGTCTCTTTTGAGTCAATAGTCCAAAGAAATTTGAGATATGCAATTACAGTAATTAAGGTAATGAATCCATAAAGAGTTGATGCGCCTGCAGCAAAATGCTCCTGGTTAATCAATAATGTTAAAAAAGAACAAAACATGACAATTCCCAGAGAAACGAGAGTTTCTTGAAGAAATGATGATCTATAATTTTTAATATTTTTGATTCTGTACCATTGTGCGATAAGAAATTGCGAAACTAATCCCACATCTGAAGTAATGCACCCAATAGATGAGAAGCAAGCAGAAATAGTAATCATGCTCGACAAAAAATTTCCTCCTACCAAGAATCCTGAAAAAGTGAAGAAATTACCAAGCTGAAACGATCTTCCATCTCTGTTAAAGTGATTCAGAATACAACATCCGCACCAAAGAGGAAGTATATATAGAATAGAAACGAGAATTGCGTTTGCAATCAAGCAAAACTTAAAGTCCCTATCATTTGTTAATTGACCCTTTGAAGCTTTCGAATTAGGAGAGAAAGACCTCTCATAGCCACAATTTAACCACATCACATATTGAAGTCCAGTGATCCAGTCTAATTGGCTTCTCTCAGGTAAATCTGGAATTGCTCTCCATGAATTTATTGGGATTGAATAAAAAGTAAAAATTACCATTATTATTAAAGGCGCAACCACAACACTAAACATCCAAATAATATAGTCATCAAAGTATGTAAGAAGTAAAGAAACTGCAATTATTAATAGGAAAACAATTACTGAGATAGATAACTGGCCACTAGTAGAAAATGCACCATATTTTAAAGACCTTGAAAAAGAGTGTATATATGCTGATGCTACACCTACGTAGGAAGAAAGCATACCTATTTCCATAAAAATGTAAAGTACATCCAGAAATACAGCTAAAAATGGGTCAAAAATACTTTCACACCAGCTTTTTGGGCCTGAATTTGGTGGAAATGATTTGTTTAGCATTTCATAGATCAAAATCAGGGGTATTGCGTAAAAAATACAAATACATATCTGAATTAAAGTAAAGTTTCGCAATCCAATTACTGGAAGAACTACCTCAGAACCATAAGATCCCCCACTTACTGTGAAAAACGATGTAAAAACCATCGTAATCCAGGGCATCCACCTTTTTTTGGTCCATTCTTTATTATTTAAATTTACTCCATTCGACTCCATTTTAATATTGAAACTTAATTGTTCTTCTACGTTTTATAATAGCGTCATGCATCAATATTCTCTTACATCCTCTGATTTATTTTACGTTTTAATACTATTTATTTCGCTAAATCACCTTTAAAACACACAAATGAATGCAAAATTTATGTGGCGCCATCTAACTTTTATTTATACATGCAAATCTATGACGAGGAAATAAAGAAGAAAAAAATGGAATTTGAAGGTTTAAAATGTTCAGTAACTAGCCAAAATTTAGTCTTATATTGTAAAATTTTCGAATAGAAAAATGTGTGATAAATCGATAAAGGGAGAGTTAAATCTATAAATAAAACTTTAATAGTTTGCGGGAGAAATTATTTAAGAAGGGCATTTACAACTGAAGGAACTGATAATGTCTTAAGATTAAAGTATTTTTGGCCAGTTCCAACAAAAACAACTGGCTGTCCAGTTGTGTAAACCATTGATAAAGCAGCGCCAACTTTATCATCCACAGTGTCAAATTTTGTGAGAATAATTCCGTCAATGGGCCTGTCCCCAAATTCAACAAGGTATTTGTTAAAAACTTGAAGTTGATGAACAGCATCATTCCCAACAAGAGCTTCCCCAACAAATAAAACTAGGTTTGGATTATTAACTTGCACTAGTTTGGCCAGTGATTTCATCAAAGGAACATTGTCTTGCATTCTCCCCGCAGTATCAATTAGAACGACGTCAAATCCTTTATCTTTAGCATAAGAAATCGCATCTTTGGCGACCATGGCCGCATCTTTACCATATCCTTTCTCATAAAGTTGAACCCCCAAACAATTTGCATGGGTTTTTAGCTGTTCGATTGCTCCTGCCCTAAATGTGTCGCATGCAACAATCAATACATTTAAATTTCCTTTGTTCTTGAGCAAATAGCAAACTTTAGCCAAGTTTGTAGATTTTCCCACTCCATTCACTCCAAGGAAAACAATAGAGTAGACTTGACTATGTTGCTTTGCCTTTAAAGCATCAGAGAGAACATCAGTAGGCTTCTTAGGTGAGAGGATTTTGGTAATTGCATCTCTTAAACTGTTTAGTAAAATTGTGTCTAGCTTAGAAAAGCCCCCTTGAGTCTTTACCCCAACCAAAGCATTTGATACTGAGTCAATAATATCTTGAGCTATTTCAGATGCCACATTCTTCTCAACTAGTTGGCTCTTAAGTTTCTGAAGCGGCTTCTCAACCATTTCTGCTGTTAAAGTAGTATTATTATTTAAAATTCCAAATTGGCTTGAAAGAAAATTACTCCAGTATGATACAGCTTTCTTCTCTTGATTGATTTCCTCAATCTCATCATCACTAACCTCATCTTCATTTCTTTCGTAGAAACTGAGTTTGGATTGGCTCTCTTCCGAGTTACCACTCCTCTTTGAGTAATCAAGCATTTCCATATTCTTCTTTGTAACTTTTTGATTGCCCCATTGCCTACTTGCTTTCTTAAATTTGGAAGTCTGAGAATTGGTATCTTCGGAATCTTTATTTTTGTCATCGTAACTTTTACTCTTAGAATAAGAGTTTTTTTCATCTGAGCTGTCAAAAGAACTAAGGTCAGCCTTACTTCCCCCTTTTTTCATCAAATTTGAATCACAAAAATCTATCATCTCAACAAATTGGTCACTGAAACCCTCAAAGTAGGTATCGTCCTCGACAGAGTCCAGATTTTCCGTAATTATCTTTATTATTTTCTTTCTTGCCATTGTGAGCAGTGTCTCAAAATATGTGCCTGAAGAAACAGCCGAATATGCATTTTGATAAACAATAGCCAAGATAATCTGATGTTCATTGATTGTGCTCCAGTTTACTCTATAAGCTCCCTGATCATAGTATTTTTGTGTTAACCTTTCTTCCAAGAAAATATGCTCTACTAAGCCTTGTAGAACCTGTTCTAAGATCTCCTCTGGCCCTGCATCTTCGCTTCTATATGACCAGAGAACTAGCCCAGTTTTGTTAAATACAAAAAATGCATCTATCATTCGAAACTAAACCTTTTGGGCTTTTTCTTCCTTTCTCCTTTAGTTTTTCCCCTTAAGTCTTTGAATGGAAGCAATAACAGCTTGGCGCCAATGCCCCACCTTTTATTCCAAAGTATTAAATCGAGGCAATGTAAGGAAGAAATAGCTAAGTAAATAATATATTACTTAAATGTGATATATTATTTTGATTCTCATATTATATTTTAGGTAATTATTGTTTTTGAAAATGCAGGATAACTTGGAAATATTCCGAAATAAATATCACATTAGATGTAGGTACACAAAATTAACTTATTGCACATGTACAAAGGGAAATAAGAATTTTTACTACACTGGAGATCATGAGCTCAAATCTATGTTTGAAAAGATCTTGCCTTCATCTCAGATCCACGAACTACTGAAGCTTCTTGCTGATAGTAATGAGGCAAGAATTGGCTTGAGATCCAGTACTCAGAAATATAAGCGCATTGAAAGAATAGTAGCAAGGGAGAGAGAAGAATTCAACATAAGATATGAGAAAGAAAAGAAGAGAATTCGAGAGCTGAATTCTGAGAAAATGTCAGATATTGTGGTTTCAAAAAATTCTGAGTGTTCAGAAGATAGTGAACAAACTGCATTACTTGAGGATGTTGATAAACAAGGGTCTGGAAATGAATTGGATGAATCTACAGCCACTCAGTGCTGTGCCGAGGAGTGTTCTGACAAAGAAAACTATGAGAATATTCTTAGATGTAATGTTTGTCATAAGTCTTTCCACACTTGGTGTTGTTCACCAAAAATGTCTGAATATATTAAAAATAGCTTCCCTTGGGCTTGCTCTGAATGCATCAGTTGTACTGTATGTAAGAGAAGTGATAGACCAAGTATTCAGGTTTTCTGCGATATTTGCAGCCGCTGCTTCCATACATCATGTTTAAATCCAAAGCTTCATAAAGTTCCGAGAAACTTCTGGCTCTGTGACGATTGTAAAGTATGTTCTAAGTGTCACAAACTAATCAATTTCCCAGTGGAAAATGGAGAAATTTTGTCTGAATCCCTTCCAGAAGGTTTCGACTACTTAGATTCAAAATATGGAACAAGAATTTGCTATGAATGCAAAGAAGATGAAAAGGATTTAATATGCGGAGTTTGTAATTGTGCCCTGTACAAAAGTGGAAATAGAGTATGCTCCTTATGTAAAATGTATGTACATAATAATTGTCTTAATGCTCAAATATGCAATTTATGTAATCAATAAGAAACAGAAAAATAGAAGTATATTAGGAATATAATTAAATTTAATATAATCAATACCAAGAGTTGTTTTCCCTACGTTTATTCCATGATTCTATCATTAGCCTCCTTTCTTCTGATGATTGTCTTTGGAATTTTCGAGGTCTTGATGATTCTGAGCCTTTTCCGTCATCTCTAGCACTAGACTTCCCACATGAATTTGTTTTCCTGTGAAGATATTCTGGATGTTCAGAATACATTTGATCAAATATCTTATCCTTTACGCATCTTGGTACGTGCTTTATATGCATAAAGTTGCAATATCCTCCTCTATTGCAACAACCATCTATATACTGTCTGCAACGAGCCTCCTTAAAATCGCTAACAGGTGAAAGCTCGATATTGATAGGTTTACCAGCATACATCTTTCCTCTCAGATTGGCCAATGCAGTTTTTGCATATTCTTCTGTTGAAAAACGAATGTATACGTTCCCAATCATATGATCGCCAATATTATCGCAAATCAATAATTCTAAAATCTCACCATATTTTGATAATTCCTTAAACATTTCCTCATAAAAAACCTCAACCTTGTCAGATTCTTCATCTGCAAGCTTATCACTAACCTCTTGGCCTTCAGCTATTGCCAAAGCTACTGGACTATTCTCGTAAATATGCCTAATAATCACTGTTGGACTACTAGTGGGCTTATAATGATTCCTACTGCACTGATCTCCATGACGGCACGCCCCAATTTTCCAGTAGAACGGACAGTTTACACGATCCTCTTCAGTGCCTAAGATCCGAGCTAAATGTTCTGCCATTTGTCCATTCTGATTTACATCTCAAATTATGTTCACTTCTCTTATTGATGGCGCCAAATATTTGATAGAATACTTAACAATCTTCCCTAAAGTAAGGAACCTAAGTAAAATCAGGAAAAAAAAGCAGGGAGATCAATAAATAAAAAGAACAAAGAATAGCTTCATCTCTAAAATATATGTAAATAGATATCACGAGTATTAATTCAAAACTTGGAGACAAACGCTGTTGAATGGACTAATGGCTGGACAGTAAAATATATTAATGTAACACAGCTCAGTGAAAAGTTACCAGGGAAAAAAAAGAAAGTCGATTTTTATCAATCTAGAATTGTAATGATATCCTAATATAATTTACCCACACTTGTATCTTTATTAATAAGTTAAATGTATTAAGACCTCCCGCATTTGAGCGGCAACCCCTCATTTAGTAAAATCCAAAAGTGGCTTTGTCCACAATAGCTCTTTCTATAGACAGGAGAATGACGTCCATATTTGAACCTTAGTCCACATGAAAGTGTGGAAGGGTGCCGAAAATCTCCCTTAGGATAAGCAGGCAAGAGCCTGGACGAGTTTCAGTTGAGCGCAGTCTACTTCGAACTCCATTCAACAACTTAAATTTAATATTAACGCAAGAAAAGAAATATGTCTGGTCGTGGTAAAGGAGGTAAGGGTTTAGGAAAGGGAGGTGCCAAGCGTCATCGTAAGGTTCTCCGTGATAACATCCAAGGTATCACAAAGCCAGCCATCCGTCGTCTCGCACGTAGAGGTGGTGTTAAACGTATTTCCGCCTTGATCTACGAAGAAGTCAGAGGTGTATTGAAGGCATTCTTAGAAACCGTAATTAAGGATGCTGTTACCTACACTGAGTATGCCAGACGTAAGACCGTTACTGCTATGGATGTAGTTCATGCTCTTAAGAGACAAGGCAAGACTTTATACGGTTTTGGTGGTTAAATTACCCAGATTTTACCATCGCAACAGGAGAGGCTAAGGCGTTCGCGTTAATCATTTCAACCGTTAGGGAATTTGGACTGGAGGTTGCTTTTTAACAGGGTGATCATCAGGCCTTATGTTTTATGACAGGCGTTACTAGACGCCACAAATAGTATATGTTGCTCTTTGGGGCTAGTTATGGTAGTATAGTTACTGCTTAATTTTATCTTATATAATTTTTTTTGTCTATTTTGAACGAGATATTTAGTTTGTTATCGACACTTATTTTACTATACAGGTGAAGCTATATTTATTAGAAGGAGTTGCCTCTATCTACTAGTAAGGGTCCCTTGAGATATCCCGGAGGAGGATAGAAAGTAGGTGCATACCATGAGACTTTCATCTTGTAGCCGAAATAAATACAAAGTACCGAAAAAATGAAGGAAATAAGCAATATGAGTGCTGACCAGCCTGGGATCTTACGCTTGAAAATAAAGATTTTTCCGTGAATAACAAAAGGAGTAAGAAATAGGAATAATGAAGATAATGTCATAAGTATAGACATTAGCATACCCTCATGTAGATTCTGTACTCTCGGGTTTTGAACAAAGAAGTCTCTTGATTGATACTTTCCATGTTGAATGCTGTAAACTATTCCAGACATTGAGATTGAACATGCAATTATTGCTAGTATCATTATGATGAAAGGTTTATTTCTTGCTAGCATAATAATATTGTATATGCATAAAATGGATACAATTAATAAAAATATGAGCATTGAGATTCTCTTAACTTTTTCTTCAAAGCTTAAGATTATCTCAAAATTATTTCCAGTTCTAGAATTCAAAAATTTTATCATAGCAACGCTAGAAATATCTTTTTGTTCTGGAATTCTCCACTGGCTTTCTCTACTAAATGAAAGAGATGAAGTTATAAATTGCTTTGTAGATTCAATATAAATTATTGCTGGAAGGAACCTAAGCTTATGAATTCCAACCACATTCTCTACTTTATCCACATATAAATATCCAAAAAATATTTTCTGATTTGGCTTTAATTGTTTGTAGTAATTTTTAGCTGCAACCTCGAAATTATTACTAGAGGTCACACATGATGGACAGGACTTTTTCGTTCCTGTATAAAGGATAACCAAGTCATAGTCTCTTCCATCCATCAAGACGAAGTGTTGATATCCTGTAAAGTTGAAATTAATCAAACTATTTGGGCTCTCTTGTTTGAGTTTTGTGAGCTCATGTATTCTCTCGCATTCAGTAAAAGGGAGAGATATACAAATAATTATTAAAAATAAAGGAAATAGTAGCGCAGCCCTAAATAAATCCACCATTATAAGATTTCTCAAGCCTTAATTATTTTAATTCAAACTTAGATCCAATAACTTTTCTTTTATTACTTTCCCATTATTTGGTTATTTTCACTTGATCAGGAGACACAAGGTATCAATGGCGGTATTTTTCATGCATTAAATTAAGTATTTCAAGAATGTTTAAAAGTCAAGAATTGAGGTGAGCCTCAAATACTGATTCTTTAAGACAAATATTATTGGTGTGTTTCTTTCAATTTAGTAACTTAATTTATCTTAAAAAAAATGTTCCATTTTACCAAAAACATACTTAGAATATAATTATGATCACTAAATTCCAAGATTTGTGAACAAATTTCTTTAAATCAAAAGGTAATATAGCTAAGCTCTAATTCTTTAAACTTATTATTATGCCTTCCACTCCATTTTTTTAAATTTGATGCAATTATTACCACTATTAATAATTATATGGTATCGAACATATTGGCGCCAATATTGAAAATGATTATTTAGTGATTATTTGCATGTAAAATTGTATGGAGAAAAAAAGCTAAAAAAATGGGAAATAAAAGCCAGAAAAGGATTTGGAATTAAGATGATAGATTTCATATACCCGAAATATTTAAGGCATACTAATGTTTTTAAATTAACTTAGTCAAATGTATAGTTTAGACGTAACGCAAAAGTGTGAAGCCAATAAATGAGATTGGTTAGTGGAAAAAAGTAGTAAATTTTAATTTTGAGAAAGATCTTTTATATAATACCTTCTAATGTATGAGTTTAAGAAAGTCTAGGGAAGAAATTCCAATTTGGTGGCGTTCTGATTCGTCATCAAAAGGGAACAATTCCGAAAAGAATAAAAAAAACTACCCTGAACTTATTAATGATAAATCAGATAACTCCTATCATGCCAAAACTTTAAAAAAGTGGTTCCCTGAAACTGAAGTTAAAACATACCATAATAATCCCAAGAAAGGTAAAAATGAACGCAACTCCAAGAAAAAGTCTAATAACATGGAGAAATTAAGTAAAGGATTAGAGGAAACCTGCTCCAGCAAAAATTCATCAACAAATAAACCAGTATCATCAGTTTGTTCTTCTAGACTATCCTTTGTGGTTCCAGATAACTATAATCACTCTAAAAATCATGAGACAGAATCAGTTTGTACTTCTTTAAACAATTCTTCATCATCCTTATCATCGCTCTCATACAGTTCAGATTCATCCTCTTCAATAGAATACTCAAATTTTTCATCGCTTCCATCTTCCTTATTTTCCCCGGCTACAATCTCATGTAGCAATCCTTATTCATCATCATGTTCGTCATGTTCTTCTTCATCCTCTTCATCTTGTTCATCTTGTATTTCCTCATCCTGTTCTTCATTTAGTTCTACTTCATATATTGATTCATCAGCATCATCAAATTCATCGTCAAGATTCAAACTTAAAAAAGATATTTACACAAAGGATAAGAATGAAAAAACATCAAAAGAGAAAAAGCACAATTCAGGGAATGATGTAATTAATACAATTAGCTCACTGAAAAAAGGAATGTTAACTATCCAAAGACTACCTGAAGTAAATGACATTCCATTGAATCCCTACTTCTTTAACGAACAAAACAACTATTTAAGGTTAAATAATAGGAGTAAGGATCAAAACAACAGAATCATGGAAGAGATTAGAAAATTTGAAGGCTGGGAAAATTTAGAAAAAGTATTTACAGATGATAAGGAGTCATCTTTGGTGAATGAAAAGGTTTTTTATTCATTTGAAATATCCTCTATTAATATTGAAACAAAAGAAATCATTATCAGTGATGAAATTGAATTAAAATCTATAGTTCCCAGGATCACATTAAATATCAAAAGTGGATCTGAATCAAACAAAAACACACAAATTTCAAAAGAAACTTTTTCATCTAAAGGATCTAAGCTTAACTGGGGTAGTAATAGTTCAACTGATCAAATTCAAAAAGATTTTGAGAAAATCCAATTCTCCATGCAAATATATCAAACCAATGATAATTGTAATTACTTTTCTTTAACATTCGAAGGAGTTAATTTAAATGAAAAAAATACTTCAAATTGTAGCTTTAAAAAACCCAGTACAATTTTAGGTACTGCATTTTGTCCATTACCAAAAAGGAATGATAAATGGAATATTTCAATTCCAATTTATTCTTGCTTTCCTGATGGGACATTTCTTGATACAAAAGATTCACAGCTAGTTTCAAATATTTATCCAAATATATTCAAAAAACTGGGTAAAATAAACTTCAAGTTATCTAGGAAAGGAACTAAAAGTGAGGCAGAAGATCAATCCAAGGAATCACTTGAATTTAATAAACTTTCTCCAAAAATAGAAAATGAAACTACAAAAGAAATTAGAAATGAAATATTATCATGTTTGTCAAGTATGAATTTAATTGGGAATAATATTAATAAAGAAAAGAATCAAAGCTCGAACATAAAAAAAATTATTGTTACCGGAGAAGTTTCACAAACTATTTTTTCCAAAGATTGCAAACAATTAGGAGAAAGTATCAAAGAGAAAGAATTGGAATTGAGAGAAAGGGAGATTCAATTAAGGGAAAAGGAATTAGAACTACAGATGAAAAGTTTAACTGTTCAAAGCTTAGAACAAAAGGTGGAATTTGGGAATTTGACAAATCTTAATAAAGTACATTTTAAAGGAGAAACAAATAAATTATCCTGTCAACATAATCATCCCAATCATGAGAAACAACTAAATTATTTTAGAGTTAAGGACAAATCAAGGGATGCTTTTAATAGAATTCAACTAGCTAAGAATAAAAAAAGTGGAATTCTCACATTAGGGTTGAAAAGAAATAATGAGAGACCAAGATTAATAATAAAAAAAGAGTATAATCAGAAAGAAAGCTCAAAAGAATATTGTAAGCATAAGAAGAAGAGTAAAAAGAGCAAAGAAAAACACAAAAAAAAGGATAATTTATTAAAGGGAGATTTAAAAGAACAAAATATATATTCTCCAACTCAAATTCCCTTATTAGTTAATAATTTACCATTTACTCCTCAACTATACACAAACAATCTTCCTCAGAATTATGTTTTATGTTATCCTTCTGTTTCAACCATTAACAAGGAGAATAGTTTAGTACAAACACAAACACAAATTCAAGTTCCAGATGTTTCTTTAGAAAGCTTAAAAGTATCAGATAGAAGCACAAATATCGAGGAAGGAACTAATATAATGAATGATTTTAGAGAGATTCAAAGAAAAATAACTCCCAATAATATAGGAATATCAAGAAACCTTACTTCCAGAGGTCTTAAAATGAATATAGATGTACTAGCAAATTCAAAACGATCTCTAGGGAGAAAAACGATTGGGAGCTCAAATAATATAATAAACAAAAGTTCATGGAAAAGTATAAATGAAAGCGAGGAGAGAGATATAGAAGAATTTTTGAAGAGCCAATGGGACATGTTTTCAATAAGTTGTGGGACAATTTTGAATGAATCAGGAGTTTGCAGCAATTCATTTTGCAAGTATAGAGATAATGTCAGGATGGAGTACTCCAAGTGTGAGTATACAAACACAGAGATAGACAACTGGAAGATTTGCCAATATTGTCAAATGGAAATGTTTCCGAGTCTTTATTTCATCAACGTAAAGCGACCAAAATTTGTAGAATTTTTCTTTGACTCATCTATTCCAATTTTTTTCCCCTCAAGACAATTAATTTGGCCAACATCTCTTCATTTTCTATTGGCTCAATTCTTCTCAAACTATTCAGAAGTCAGGGAGTGCAAAACACACGATCAAATCATTAGACTTACTAAGAAAAGACAGAATTCTATTTCTATTGATATTCTTCCTAACCTTGCAATAATTATTTTGGCAATGAAAGTTTTCCAACATTCTGTATTGCAGCAACTATTGCTTTCATTTTCAGAAAACGAGTTTTTTTTACTCAGAGAATATTGGATAAAATATGATCCAATAATAAGGTTAGTTAGTTCAGATTCTAGAGAGGAACTTTCAGATCTTGGAGAGAATCTTATTACAACTCTCGAAGAACTGAGGAATTATATACAAAGAAATAAAAATTAATCATACGGTGTTGTATAACTCATTTTAATATATTCCCCTCAATTGTAATTTTTAGACGTTTCACAAAAAAAACGTGTACTAATACTCCCAGTTCTAATTTCATTCACAAGTCAAACCAAACAATGCCCGCCTAATGGCGGGTCAATAATAAATATATTTTGGTAGATTTACTAAAATTATGTAATAGGACAAAAGGAAAACTTAAAATTTTGGTTAATTAGTGGAGATATTGTAGTAAAAACACTAAATTTTGATTGGATTATTGGATAGTTTTATTTCATGAATAACAATTGAGGCGTCTATTCAAAAGTTTCAAAGTAAAGTTGATAAACTAAATATTCTTGAAAAGCTGGTATTCAGTTAAAGTATAATAATACTTAATATTTTTGACCAAGTGTAGGCGGTGCTGAGACTATATGAATTGCTATTAACATGCTTGGAAGCAATGCTTCGTCAAGTTTGCAATCATTGACTGATAATCCTCAATTTACTGGATTAAGAAATATACGTCAGAGCAAATCAATCTATCCGGAAAGTATATTGATTAGTAGCAATAATATTAATAGTGGCAGTGCAAGTAACAGCTGCTCAAATAGCATTATTAATGGGGTAAATGGTTCTAATAATGGGAATGGGTTGTCTAGCTCCGTTCAAACTTCAAGGATTAAAAACGATGACTTATTTGTTTCACCGGGTTCTGGGAAGCTACTAGATAAATATTGGCGTTCTTCAACAGAATTATGGAATGATCTAGAATGTGGTATTGTATATCCTGATTATTCTTCAAATATAGGAAGGAACTCTCTAACTTCTTCTCAAGTTTCATCTGGACAATATACTCATCCTTTTGGATTATTTTCAGTTTCAATTCATCCAGTATTAACAAGAAAAAATGCTCTTGCGATTTTTTATAGTTTCATACCTTATATTATTGGTCTTGTATTATTTGTTTGGCTCCTTATTGGTGACAGCTTTGTACCTGCATATGCTCTAATAATGATGCTTGCATCCTCAGCTTCGAGCGAATTTTTTCTTAAAAATATTTTCAAGAGCCCGAGACCACCAAATTCTGCTTGTGCATCTTATGGAATGCCTTCTAGCCACTGCGTAACTTCATATTCTATTCTAATATGGCTATTACTAGAAAACATTAATGCTCTTGGTTTTGTTTCTGGTTTCTTATTCAAACTTTCCATTATATTAATTACTGCCCCCGTACCATGGGCCAGATGGTATGTTGAAGATCACACTATTCCACAATGCATATGGGGTTGCATAGTCGGTATTTTTATCGGTATTTTTGCATTTATTATGCGGATACAATTTTTCTACTCTAATTTGGTATTTTAGCTTTATAATCACTAACTATTAGACATTTTTGTGTTGTTTTTTTTTCGTTTAAATGTTCTCTTGTTCTTTTCCTAAATTTGATACTCATTATTTGATTGCACTTGATTCCATTGCTTCTTTTTGGGTACCGCTTCCGGTGTTCAGGGCTGATAGTATAGTGGTACTACGTTTCGTTCGCATCGAAAAGATCACGGGTTCGATTCCCGTTCAGTCCACTTTTTGGATTTTTCATGAAATTTAATAAATTTAAAAAATAATACTTAATTTATATAGGATTTTGTTTCAGTTGAATGTTCAGTTTAAATTAATTTAATCATTTTGTTTTGTTTAAATGTTTCGAACTTAATTTATTGACTTTTTTACTTTACCGGGAATATTGTTTTCTATATTAATTCTACTTAGGTTTTAATTTTAAGAGGGACAATGAATTTTTGTAATACATGTTTACACATGCAACCGAAATATAAAAATATATTATCACATATATTAGTTCAAATCAAAGTCATATATTTTGTAGATGAATTTATGTAATGTCTAAGGATGAGGATGAGCTTGGACAATGCCTATTGGATGAGTTGTTTCAAGGAAATATTGGTTCGAATACAGATGGTGTAAACCAGGAAATTCTTCTTAATGAAGATGATGAAATCAAGAAATTCTTTGAGTCAGATTTATTGAATTCTTCCAAAGTTTTAGAGAACTGTGAAGCTGCTTCAAAAAATCACAATTTATTTTCCAATACTATTTCAAAACCAACTCTAGGTGAATTATTAATTGGTAATAAGAAAACTGATTTAGGAACAGAAGCTCATGCTACATCTAAGATGTTTGAAAGCAAAATTAAGAATAAAAATACTAATAACATTTTAAATAAGATTGAGCAAACTAACGAGGAGTTTCTACAAAATATAATGAGTTTTGTTGGGAGTTCAAGTTTCAAAAGTAATAATAAAGCAGATTTAAAAACAAGAGTTTCTGATAAATCTGATAAATCAATGAATGATAACACTAACTTTCTTCAAAGAGAAATTAGAGGGACAGAAAAATCTCGTAATATATCAGAAATTTATTATACAAATAAAGATCAAGTCCTATTCAATGGTAATAAACTTGAAGATTTTATGGAGAGTGAAACTGATATAATTATTGATCGAGGAATATCAATAAAGTCAAATAGTTTTAATAATACTTTTGGATTTGATAAAGAAATGGGAGAAAAACAATTCAATGAATTTGATGTTCAAAATTTAATTTCATTCAAAATTGATGGGATGGTTTCAAAAAATGAATGTAAGGAAAAAGATAATTTTATGGACTCAAGTAATTGTTTAGACAAAGAAAATTACTTTATTGAGGATAAAAATCTACCATTTTCTAATAATTTTTGTACAAAAAATATTATAGAAAATAAAAGCGATAATATTGAGTTAGTCGATCATTTTCAACAGGAAAAAGAAAGCCAATTTGAATCAGAAAACAACTTTTGTTTTTCACATTCTTTTGGGATTGCTGAAAATGCTTCAATTAATTTGGACAGGTTTACTGCAACTGAAAAGTTAAAAAATAACATAGTTGGAAGGTCCAAGACTGGAACTAATTTACCCATTTCATTTTCCACTGGGAGTGGGAAAAAAGTATCAATAGATGAAGAAAACTTTAACAGAGGTAAGCATATAGTAGGAGGTTCACCTTTAGGAGGATCACCAATTGGAGGTAACTTGCCCATTTCATTTTCCGCTGGGAGCGGAAAAAAGGTATCAATCACTGAAGAGAGCTTGAGTAGGGCTAAGCAAATAGTAGGAGGTTCACCTTTAGGAGGATCACTAATTGGAAGTAGCATGCCCATTTCATTTTCCACTGGTAGTGGAAAAAAGGTATCAATCACTGAAGAGAGCTTGAATAGAGCTAAGCAAATAGTAGGAGGATCACCAATTGGAGGTAACTTTCCCATTTCATTTTCCACTGGGAGCGGAAAACAGGTATCGATAGATGAGGAGAGCTTGAGTAGGGCTAAGCAAATAGTAGGAGGTTCTCCTTCAGGAGGATCACCAATTGGTCGTAACATGCCTATTTCGTTTTCCACAGCCAGTGGAAAAAGTGTATCGATAGATGAGGAAAGTTTAAATAGAGCCAAGAAACTAGTAGGAGGGTCCCCTACAGGAGGATCACCAATTGGAGGTAACATGTCCATTTCATTTTCCACTGGGAGCGGAAAAAAGGTATCAATCACTGAAGAGAGCTTGAGTAGGGCTAAGCAAATAGTAGGAGGTTCTCCTTCAGGAGGATCACCAATTGGTCGTAACATTCCTATTTCGTTTTCCACAGCCAGTGGAAAAAGCGTATCGATAGATGAGGAAAGTTTAAATAGAGCCAAGAAACTAGTAGGAGGGTCCCCTTCAGGAGGATCACCAATTGGAGGTAACATGTCCATTTCATTTTCCACTGGTAGTGGAAAAAAGGTATCGATAGATGAGGAAAGCCTAAACAAAGCAAAGAAACTGGTAGGAGGGTTTGAAAGTGAAATAGAAAATGCTAGTATAACTTCAGTCAAAGAAACGATAAAACAATCATTAAAGGATGATGCAAAATTAGGAATCGGATGCAATGTTTTGGGAAAAACAAAAAGTAATATGTATCCCAATTTATTACAAAGAAATAATTATGAAAATACTTTAAATAAAAAGAATAGAAAGCTAACTAGGGAAGAATTAGTTATACCCAAGTTTTTCAAAAGATATGATAGTATTCAATACTCATTAGCATGTTTAAAATCGAGAAAGGTAATTCCACCAACATTAATTTTGATTGATCATTCGTTAGAAACTTTGAAGAAGTACACTTTTCTCTTAAAAGATACTAAAGAAACAGATGATTCTAAAGGAAAGTATATTGAAGTAGATTTTAGGATGATTTGTGACGAGATTGAGAATTTCTTTATTCAATTCCCAATATTTCCAAGTAATATGTCTCGGTACAGACAGAGGTGGCTCGAAGTTCAGTATATGCTAATTCTATATGAAGAATGTTTAAACTGGTCAAGGAAAATTAAAACTACTATTAAAGCATTTATTAAAGAATTTAATGGATTTAATTCAATTGACAAGACTAGAGAATTACTTTTTTCAAATTTAGCACAAATAAAGTATCCTTCAATACAAAGAATTCTTAGAAGAATTTGCAAAAGAGCAATCATTGAATTTTTTGATGCAAAGAGATCTTCTCTAATAAAAATATGCGAGGGAGATTTCACTGTATCTGCACCTTTAAATTTAAGAATATTAAGTTATACTGACAAAGTCGGATTAGATGAATTTAATGATTCCAATACAAATAGAATCATGTTATGTACAGATGGATGGTATATAGTAAAGATACTCACAAACATTACTTTAATTAAATCTTTGATTCAGAATATGCCTAGAAATATTTTTTTGTGTGGTGGTAACTGGTTAAATTCTAATATAGAACATGGACATCCATTGGAAATAGAAGCTTCAACTCAGGATTTTCCATTAATGATTTATGGAATCAATTTGGTTAGACCGATAAGAAAATTATCTGGATTTAAACTTGGATTCCATTTAAAACCACTTCTTTTTAGGATTTCAAAACTTTTAAATAGCTCAGAAATCTCCATTATTTCAAGGGAACCAAATGATAACGAGAAAAGGCATAGTAGCATGGATAAAGGAGGAGGTTTATCTTTTTTGGTCCAGGTAATAGTTATTCACATATTTCCAATTTGCTATAAAGAGATGATAGAAACTTTACAAGATGATAATAAAAGAATTTTTATTACAAGAGACCAAAATGAAATGGATATTTCAATAAATAATGAAATCTATGAAATGTATGAAAAAAGTTTACAACAGCCAGAATCAGATTCACAAGATTCTCCTATTGAAAATACTAAGAGAAGGAAAATATCTTTAGAATCAAAACTACTTGTTTTAGATTACTGGAAGTTTATGAATCTTAAGGAAAGAAATCAACAAAAAATAGATATGTTTGAATTAATTAATAACTGCTCTATATTAACTCTTCCTTCAGGTATGGATATTGACGAAATTACGAGCATTAAACCAGGGACTGTAATTCGACTTTCTTGGATGAAAGTTATTAAAAATAGTACAATAAGAAGCCTAGGATGTTCATTCTCCAAATTAGTTCCATCTCCAAAAACTTCTTTAACTGCAAAGAAAAGAGTTAATGATGATATTATCCTTACTAGAGTAATTGATTTTGTAAAAAGGCCAGTTTTAACATTTGAAAATGACCCAGAGAATATCATTAACTGTAAGGGAGGGTGGCCAATACGTATTTTGGGACTTATTCTTCAGGTATATCAAATTGAAGAGAGAAAAAGAGGATTTGAACACTGTTTTGAATTCAAAGTACTTTTACTCACTTCTATGGGATCAAAGGTATTTGTTAGAGTGCATTCTATGGGATCTCACGATTCAGATTTAAGAATGTGTGAGAGGGTTAACAATAAATTAAAGAGAGCATTCATAAATTCTGGAGAGCTCGACTATAGGGATTTCATCATCCTTATTGAAAATACTGAATTTCATTCATTTGAAAGATCTACAAATCTATACTACTTCAATGCAAAAGTACCTTATTCAATTTTCACAACTCCATACACTTTGGGAGAAAAGCATTTTTCTAGCAATTCCACCAGAAGAATGCTTTCAAAAGTGATAATGGATCTCAGTTTTCATACTAAATGTAATATTCCCAAACTATTTGATAACCATATTCTGGATGAGAATTCCCCTCAACTACCTATTTGCACTAACTGCGAAAACAAGCTTTCAGAGTGCAAATGCATAACTGAAGAATTAATAATGCTTTAAGAAAGATACTTTTTTAGAACTTTTCTGTTACAACTTGTTTATTTCTTTTCATTTTTTCTTTCCAAACTTAACCACAATGATTTTTGTTTGCATGCGTATTGTCTTTATACCGGTATTAATGGTACTAGTATAAAACATGTTAATGAAACAAATAAAAAAAAAAAAAAGAAATCAATTGATATAAAGAATGAGTCTTGAGTATCAAATAGTAGGGAAAATTGAAAATTAAGAATTTATTTATTTGACAGTTTTTTGGGTAAGTCGATCAACTTAAGTGGGAAGAACTGCATGTTCATCTATTGGCATTAGCTCGAACCCAAACTTCACTTGGAAGCGAATAATTACTAAGAAAGCAAGAAAGTCTGATCCAATTGAGATGGAAAAAATACTAAAGGAGTTCCAGAAGGGGATTCTTGACAAATCTGAGGCAATTTCTGAGTTGGGAAAGGTTTTAAATGGAGATGACTCGAGGGAAATTTTGATCAATACTTTGGCTTTTGCTCTCAAAGACTTCAATTTGAGAGAGCAAAATATTTACTCTACTTTTAGTTTATTACTTGAGTTTGGATTTAACATAGAGAAAGAGAGTTGCCACCCTTTTAGTGGTTTCTCAAAGACAATATTAGAGGATTTATTGCTACAAGGAATATTAGCTAAAGACTTGGGAGTCCGAGTGAATGCACTTGAGGGTATAAATTTAATGATAAAATTGTTAGGAACTGAAGATATGACAAAGTTTGGATTGGAGGTGAGCTATATTTGTCAGGTATTATATCAAATAGTTTTGAAAGATAAGTCAATGATGGTTAAGAGTATAGCAATTTCAACTTTGGGGTTGATTTCTAATGGCAAGGATTATTTAATGAAAATGATTATGAATTCTCAAAGCCAAACTGAGAGGCTGAAGTCTTTAAGTTGCCTTCAATTAAGATTTTTGAATGATGTTGAAGTTAATAATCTTCTTTCCAGGATGTTGGATGAAAATAACAAAGTCAGAAAAGCATTTTATAAAATTTTACTTAGAAACTTGGAAGATTTTGCAAAGATGATCCCAGGAACTATTTCTTGGTCTCACATAGTAATTATTTGTCACTTTGGACTTAATGATAGAGAACCTTCTGTAAGGAATTCATGTTTACATTTTATTCTTGAGTTTATAGGAAGAATCTTTGGAGCAGGTACTTTCAATTCCAGTGCATTTATATCATTTTTGGACAAAATGATTGATTCAATTTCTACGGACAATTCTTTGGATATAACTGCTGCTAATTTGGAAGCTATTACAGAATTACTAATTCCTAAAATATTGAGACAAAACCAACAAAGTATTCAAGACTTCTTCCTATCTTTATTTAAAGAAGAAAATGAAGAAAAATCCAACAATACGGACCTTCCAATTTTAATTTCTGAATTAAAACCCAGCAATATACTTTCTATTAGAGTAATGGTTGAGTGCTACAGGAAAGAATTAGATTTGGAGAATGACGAAAAATTTAGCATTGAAAATTTGATTTTATCCATTTCAAAAAGTTCAAACAATTCTTTTTTGATTCGTCAAATACTTTTGATAATGAATTGTATAGATAAGACCGATCCTGAAGTCAGAAGAACAATTAAAACCCTTGCTTTGAACTGTCTTAAGTTCACTCCTTTTGATGATTCTGTAGAACTTTTAGAATCAGAACTAATTCCACTTGAGTCAATAATAAGATCATCTGAGGGAGGTGAGTGGGTGGCTTACTTTTTACATAGATCAGTAATTTGGGCTTCCTTAAAGCTATTGGATGACTGTCTAGATAATAATGAATTCTTAGAAGCAATTCAGACAATAATTGAGGAGATTTTGAACCCTGTTGAAGAAAATGGACAAGGATCAAAGGCTGAGTTGAATATGTATAAGATGAAGGATTTAATTGATTGTCTGGATTCTCAAATGGAAATTAAAGAGTCAGATGAGTCATTTTCTGCATATCAGCTTCTAAAAGAGATAGTTGAAAGTAGATGGATGAGGATTTTATTTATCCTTGAAGCAGCAATGTCTATTCTAACACACGCAGAAATTAAAGATTCAACTTATTGGACAGAGGATATCTTAAAGCAATCAACCAAGTTCTTTGTGAGACACTCACAAGACCAGGGAATCCCCCAGATCTTACTTGCCAGATCTACTGCACTAATTACTATTATCCAGGAAAGATCTTCACCTTATGAATACTTGAGTGATGGTGAAAATGATAATTTACTTTTTTTCATCCAAGGTCTGGAAAATGCTTTGCATGAGCTCTCTCAAGATGTATCTAATGAATCTAACAGTACAAATCAATCAGTTATTCTCTATGTTTCAGTACTTTGTGAGGTATACGTATCATCAATTGTAGATATTATTATGATTAGACAAATGAAAAAAAAAGGAACTTTAGAGTTGAATTCTGAAATTCTCAAAGGTTTGCATAGCATTTGGGAACTTGCATGTGGTTCAGCCATTTCTACCCACAGACTTTCCTCCATTTCACTTAGAGGAGTTGCAAGGATTCTACTTTGTTTAAGAGAAAGTACTAAAGAAACTCAATTTTCGATTGAAATTCTAATTTCATTACTTTATTTAACTTATATGACAGGTACTTTGGATGAGTTTGATGTTTTAGTGGAACCTCAGAATTTCATTTCTTTAAGTCCAAGAAAAGTTCTTACACAGGACCAAATCTCAATTTCAGAAATATTTTCAGTTGACTTGTTAATTAACATAAAAGATTTGGTAAAATCTTCTGGAGATAAACAAATGTTGATATATTTGTTTTCAACTTATATTACTTTAAGTTCTCAACATCTTAAGAACTTTACAATCTCTCTTTACGGTTTATTGGAGAGGATTTGCGAAAGAGTTGGAATTACAGCTTGGAGTTCTGGGTATTCAAAAAATGCAAACAAACTTCTTATTTTTGGCATCTTACTTCTAAGACAAGGAACTGAGTATTTGGGAGAGAGTAAAGACGATTCTGAACTAGTATCTTATTCGAATATATATGGTCTTTTGTCACTCTATTTGCTTTATTTAAGATTCCCAAAACATATTAAAAAACTAGACTTGAAAAGAATTCTGTCTCATATTTATTGCTACTTAAAAGTGGATCTTAAGGATCAGGATATTCAAAGTTTGGAATGGAACATTTTTAGGATGATTCTAAAGGATTCTGAATTTTCAGATGGTTTTTACGATCTTGACCAAAATCAATCATTTAAGAACTTAAACGAACCCAAGTTGGATACGAACTTTATATTGAAAATTAATGATGAAAATATCAGAAGAATGTGTTTAGAATTTGAAGAGAGTGTTAGGAGTAAAGAAGAATCTAAGGTTATTGAATTGAATAAGATTGGAAACAGAGGTAGAAGAAAAGAAAATACTAGAAATGAAAATATAAATTTTTGTAATTAACTACTTGAGTTGAAAAAAGGAATGTTCCAGAGCTTCCTTTGCAGAGATTCTCTTTTTAGGGTCAATAATAAGACATTTCTCAATAAGATTGGAGAGTCTCCGAATAAGAGTTTGCTCAGTTTCAGAGTAAACGATATTAGAGGATTTGACTGAATCCATTAAATTATTGTATATATTTTTGTTTGCAGTATAATTCTTAATAATTTGTAACATTCCTTGTGTGTTGATCCATTTGAATTGCGTCAAACACTCAGAAAAATGGGATTTTGTGAATACTCCTTGGTTAAGAAGCCTTTTTGGAAAGTTTCCTCTGTACTCCATAATTAGCTTGATCATATCATTATTTGTTCTTCCTTTGAACATAATATCTCCAGTAAAACACTCATAAAGTACACAACCAATACTCCAGATGTCAATAGGCTGTCCATAAGATATACATCCCAAAATAATTTCTGGAGCTCTATAGAATCTACTAACTAAGTAACATGCAGGGGAGGCATCTGTTGTAAAGTGCATACTTCCAAAATCACTAATTCTTATGGTTTTCCTTTCAGAGTCTATTAAGATATTTTCTGGCTTAAGGTCCGCATGTACCAAGCCTTTCTCGTGAATTATTTTCAATCCCTGGAATATTTGGAAGGCCAAATCTTGTGTTTTTCTAATGTTATGTTTGGAAAAATGGTGGATACAATTTTTCAAGGATCCATGTAACCACTCAAAGACTATACAAAGGTGGTTTTGATGCATAAATGTTCCTTGAACCTGGACAATATTTGGAGCCCCTTTAAACTTTTTAACAAATGAATACTCTTTCTCTCCAGTACTTCTCATCATATCGTTAATTCTAATAATCTTGATAGCTACTTCATTTTGAGTTTCCATATCAACACATTTAACAACACTGCTAAACATACCTTTACCAGTGCTATTACTGGAGACTTTGTACCTGTTTCCAATAATTTCTCCAATATAGCTCACGTAATATCCATCATCATCGTCACATTCTAATCTTTTATTGTAACCTGGGTTCCCTGATGGTTTAATATATTTTGATTTAGATTCTTCAGTATCTGACGCAAAGATATCATCAATTTCCTCAAAATCAATATTCTGTTCTATTTTATTATCCTTTTTCATAATTTCTTGCTTTATTTCGTCTTTGCATTCCAAGTTATCTTGGCTAGATGCTAATACGGGTTCGTTAATTAATGAATTTTTCTGTTCTTTTGTTTCAACAATTAAAATCTTGTTTTCTTGATCTGCTTTAGTTAGAGATGTGATTTCAGAAATTGACTCTTTTTTAAGTGAATCCATTGGACTTCTCACTTCCGGAGAAGGGGATCTACTAAATGAGCTTCTTCTCATTTTTTGCTTATGTTAATTAATTCTTATTTTTAATTACTATTATAGGGAATTACTTCCAAACAAACTTAACTTAATTATTAAATTAATCGATTTCATCTTTTTTACTTTTTTATGCAATGCATATTAAAAAAAAAAATTTAAAATATTAGGTATCGAATATTATTATATACCGGCATAGTGGTATCGAATAATTAATAAAAAAAAAAATAAAATTTTTTTTTTGGAAAAAAAGTGTGAATAAATTTGAAGAAATAATGAATGTTTGAATAACAATCCAGCACATTAATGATTTTTAACTGAAATTATTTTAATCTTTTTGAAATAAATAGTTATTCATTGATACTCTAGCAGCTATTTTTTTTTAGAGCTAAAGCAGCAAACATGTTTGATCGAACTCAGGAATTCAGAAGATTGAGTGGGGCAAACCCTCTGGAATTTGAGATGATTGATATTAGCATTTCACAATTTATGAAGGATGTGAACGAAATAGTAAGTTAAAATTAGTGATTTTAGAGATTTTTGTTTAAATAGTAAATTAGTGTAGTGATATAATTGTATTGAAGAAAGAACTTGATGAAGGGGATATAATGGACTTGGATTCTATTATATCTAAAAAAAGTGAACATAATGAAGAAAAAAAATGTTCTTCCTTGTCAGAAAAGGTTCAGTTTTGCCAGAGCAAAATGTTAAAGTTAGAAGAAGAATTGAACACTCAAGAAGAAAGCAATAAAGAAGATGAAAATAGGTATCCTTATAGAAGAATGATAATTTCTAATATTTATACTTTGTTAGGAGAGCTAGCATCTCAAGCACAATCCAGAATGGCTAAGAGGCTCGAAGCTCAGTATATTAAGAGTCAAAAGTTTAAAACTAGGGAAAGAAAAAGTAATCTTAGCTCAGAATTAGCTGGAATAGATTATTCTAGCTTGGATCAGAAAAGCTATAATTCATATGATGGAAGTCTAGATCATGATCAGGATCTTGATCCAGGAATGGATGAATTAACCCCAGAAATGGAGAAAGCCGCTCAAGAATTGCTTAATCATTTTACTTCTGACTTGGATGCTTTAAGAGAGTCTCAAAACCAGTTACACGAGATTTCATCTCTGATGAGCTTTTTCTCATCAAAAATACAGGAGCAATCAGAGATTTGTTCAACAATATTAGCAGATGCAAATGATGCAGTTGACTATCTGGATGAGTCAAAGATTTACTTAGAAAAGATGGAAGAAGCATATGGAGCCAGAGGGTAAGTTTGAATTAATAGAAAAATATATTATCAAGAAGTTAACAAACATATATTACTATTATTTTCAGTTATCAGTTCTATTTGATGTGCTTCAACATCATAGCTGCATTGATATTATTAATTTTTGACTTTTACAAAAGCAAAAGCTATCCTTAATTTGGACAAATAAGGAGAATTTAGTCAAGTAAAGAGTTCACATTTCTTTACATTGGAGAATATAAAGAATTAGTTGCATATGCGACAGATTCTTTGATTTGGTTGGAGAAATTAGAAAATCCTTGAGCCATTTGGTTTGAAACGTCAGAAGAAAGGATATTTTGGATTCCCTCATTGACTTGATTACTAGTAGAATAAAATGCAGGTGCTATTTATAATTTAATAAAAGAAAGAGGTTAGTTAAAGTTAAATAAAAGAAATGTGGGAAATGCTTTAATTCAGGATATATAAGGGTTTTAGCCTCGAATTAGGATTTGTAATTAAGAAGGCCAGTATTTGAGGAATTTTATTTAAACATTCCAAGATTGAGATCACTAAATAGTAAGAGACTTTGTCCAATATAGGAACTTTCTTCAGACAATAATATTCATCAGAAGAAAATCGGCCCCAAATATCTGAACTTTAAAGGTCTTATTATTTGCTATGGATGGAACAAATCACATTCACAAATTCAGTAATCATAATAGAGATTACAGAGAATGGTTTGGTCTTGGAATAGCAAGGATCTCATACTTAATATTAAGATTTACTGAGCCATTAATGGAGGCATTTTATATTTAGACTTACCACTCCCAATTTCAATTTGAACACTAATTCGAGCACTAAAACCAGCACTAATCCTAAATAGGCATTTTCGAATAAAGAAAACATACCTGCAGTATCGTTGATAAAGTTAGAAATTTGGTCTGACGCTCCATATTGTTGGTCTATTCCCTGGAAAAAGTTTGTGATATTTCCCCATACTGTAGGTTTCGCATCCACAAATCTGCAATGGACCCTGCAACCCTCATTAAATACTAATTCTTCCTGCGTAGCCTTGACAGCAAACTCTGGCTTGGAATAAACTACAATAAAATTAGCCTCCCTTTGCAGAGAGGGGCCTTCCTCTACAAAAACTACTGGACCAATCCATGACATGAAATTTGAGCATTCTTCTACGCTTGTTCCTGTAGGGAAGTTGCATGCTAAAATACTGCAATTTGAGTCATAATTTCCAGGTGCATAAACATCTGTTAATTCCTTTGGAATAAATGCGGGATTCACAGTCATTTCAATATAACTTTCAAAAATTCTCTATAAAGCTAGTTCTCCCTATATATAATGAAATATTATCAAAGGTTTGCACAACGTATTATATAACTATATATACTTTTTTTTTTTTATTGTCTATTTTCAAATCCTTCCCAACTTTATTTACGTCAATACGAACTTCTTTTACATGCCTGGCGCTTAAAACTAGGGCGCCACTGTAGTGGGTTAGGCGGGGATTTTGCAAAATGTAAAATGCGGACAGATTTGTAATATATGAAGATTCAATTTAGTACTAGTTAAAATTTGAGATTTGTTCATAAAAGTAATGACTTAGCGGATTCATTGGGACAACAATGAACTTAGGAGGTAGGGTTGTAGTGGGGATAAGATTAACTGGGAGGTATGACCATATTCCAATAGTTTGCACAATTAGTTTATTTTCTTGGTTAAAAGTTAATTTGTGTTGAAATTGATTATTCATTCGATTATTAATCATATCCAAGTATGATAGGATATTCAATTTTTTTGAAGTTTTTAGCTTTTTTAATGTATCTTTTAAGCGATCCTGATTGAATTTCCAATAAAGTTCGATTTTATTGTCTTTAGATTTAATATTGATAGGTAATGATGGATTCAATTTTAATAAGGAAACCAGAGAATTGTTTTTAGCAAAAGAATCTGAGCTAATAAGGAATAATTGATAGAAGTCTGTGGGATAAAGCAATACAGAATGAACCTTTAGATTACTAGCATTGATCTTGTGAATACAAGCAATACTTGGAATAGTGACATGAATTTTTGAAATTAGTTGGGAAAAAAAGATATTATTTGAGTCTCTCTGCATATTTTTGTTTGCATTTGATTTTATGTTTGAGTTATCGCAAATAATAACATGATCATTTTCCGAGAAGATAAGTTGATTATTATTATTCTTTGAATTTTGTTTGTTTTTCTTGTCGGGTCTCTTTTCCATATTATCCAAAATATCATATACCATTTGATGTACTAGGATATCAGCAGCTCTACGTATTGGAGAAGTAAAATGTGTATATAAGTTCATATTTAGAGCAAAGTGATTAGTTGGGATGTTTGAATCTCGCGCATCTTTATTATAAACCATATATCTGGCTCTACTAAAAATATCTCGAAGCATTTCACTTACAGTACAGTAATAAAGAGGTCCATAATCCTTATAAAGTTTATATAGGCCATTAACAATATTTTCTCTATTGATGTTATCCTCAAATATATGCTTAAGTCCATGTTTTCTTAAATAAGTAATCAACTGATATAGTTTTGTATTTGCAATTTCATCATGTATTCTGATAATACAACCTGATTCTGGTCTGTTCTTAACAGTGAACTCAGCAGTTACTCTATTAGCTAGTAGCATTAATTCTTCTATTAAAGAATGAGATATAGAGTGATTATAACAAACTGTGATTCTCTTTGGAGAAATTTTTTCCAAGGAATTTGGTATTGGACTTTGGATATCAAATTTTAACTCTATATTTGGAATAATTGAGCTATATTTCATAGAGCTAAATGAATCATTACTTTTAACTAAATTAAATGGTTCAGTAATATTGGTAGGAAATTCACTCTTAAAGTTAAAACAAGGATCAACATTGAATAACTTGATTGAGTCACTTCTATCTTTGGAGTTTTGAATAATGCTAGTTAAAGTCCTTAAAAGCAATAAATCATGTACAATATTTATTCTATTATTTTCTTTTACTGTAGACCTTTTCATAATTTGGGAAATTCTACTGTCTTGGCAATATTTTAACGTGTCCAATTTAGACTTTTTGTTTTTTTTATCAATTTGGTCAACAATTTCAAATAATTGATCAACATCATCATAAGAAAACTTTCCAGTAGATGTTATAATTCCATGAACAAATTCTGGCTCTCCTATGACTTCTCCTTTTTGGTTAACCTTGATAATTACAGATAATGTTGGCCTTTTTTGGTTTGGAAGAAGAGAGCATAAATTACTAGAAAATACACGTGGAAGCATTGGAAAATTAGTATGGGGAAGGTATACACTTGTACAAAGCTCTTTTGTTGTACTTGAAAGTAATTCTTTATGTCTTAACATATAGTAATATACATCGGCAATATGGACTCCAACTTCATAAATCATTAATTCACTATCATATTTAATATGTATTGCATCATCTAAATCTTTAGCAGTTGGTGGATCAATAGTAAAGATTTTATATTCCTTTGAATCAAACTCTCTTCGATTGTTTTGTTTCATCCATTCTTGAGAAGATTTTGAAACATTAATTCGGGTATTTTGATATTTATCATATATTTTCTCATGAGAACCCAGATCATAGCAGTCTAATAAGCTTGAAAAAATAGTTTCAAATTTATTACAAGATCCATAAAACTTGGATATCTGCAATTTCTTGTTTACACTTTTTGAACATATTTTAATTGAAGCACCAAAAAGCAAGTTACAAGGTATTTTGTGATTTTGAATGATATTATTTTTGACAAAGAATTCTTTAGTATTTCTGTTTAGATTTAACCTCATTATTGGGTAAACTCTTTTAATAGGAACGAAACAAAGTTTGTTTTTTTTAATATCAGCACAATTTGAAAATACCAAAGTTCTGAGTTTCGCTTCATTGTCATTGATACCTATTACTTTGAGGCAATTTTGAATTTTTAATTCTTCAGTAGACTTAGAAGAAGGTTTTTTTCCAGATTTTTTGGAATTCTTCTTCATTTTAGCCTCTTTCTCAAGTCTTTCAAGGTATGATAAAGGGCGGATAAAACCTACTATTGGGCTCTTTTTTGTAACTGATTCAACAACTTTAATTATAGTTCCAACATACTTTGGAATTGGATGTTTTGATTGAGAGCTAGACTCAGCTAATAGTTCAGGATGATTTTCAGTATTAATGTTTTCTTTATTTAGACCTCGATTTATATTTGTTGTCGTATATTTGCTTTTCTGGGAGCTATCCAAATTGTCTTTTTTGCAATTATCTATAGAATTAGAATCTTCCAAACTATTAAAATGTTCAAATTGGTCATTAAATTCTTTAGAATTGGAGGTATAGGCAACATATTTCTGTTCCTCCTGGTTACTCTGTAGCGATTTTTTATTTGCCTTTTCTTTAAATCTCCTAGTAAGCCTCCCTTGGAAAGTCTCAGAAACTTTCACTAATACAGTATCTCCATGAATTGCATCTTTTGTACCTTTTTGCCCAAAAATATAAATATCAAACGGGCCATTTACTTGATCATCTACAGTGACAAAGCTTTCCAAAGGATTTGCGACTCTAATAACTCCTTTATAAATGGCAGACTTAACCTTATTCTGAGGAATGCTGCATACAGAACTATTTTGTTTGGCCATTCTCAACAACATAATCCTCAGTAATATTCTATATAGATAAATTAATCTGTTAATTCATTCCATAATTTTTTAGCATTTTGGACATTACCGCGTTTTTTGAGCATTACTCACAAATAACTGACATTTTGGCGCCACGGCCAGGCAATTATTAGGTATCAAATATTGCAAAAAAAAAGATCCAAAAGCTTGTAAGAGAGATAAAACTAAGGCAAAGTATGAAAATAATTGAATTCAGACCTATTAGTTAGTGTGTAATTTATAGTTAAACATGTTTAGGTTTGGGGTAGAATTGAAATATATTAGAGAATTTATTTCTAATTTGGATAGACAAATTCTTCTTCAAGTTTTGTTGTTTATTTACCGGTTAGGATAGTTTTAAGATAGTAAATTTGGATAGCTGAGGCAAGAATTACAGAAATGATTTGAATGGCAGTATAAAAGACAAGTTGACTGTCTGCATTATAAATCATATTTAAGTTGGTTTTTGTGGCAGCCCAATTATATTGGTTTTCTGTATTTATTATACTTAAGATATTATCAACATTTTCTAGCTTTGAAGTCAGTTTATCTACATTTTTTTTGTCGACAGCTTTATTTTTTTTTGAGTCATTACCTACAAGTAGAGATATACGAATAGTATCATGCCAACGGTGATTAGAAAGAATGACAGTATAAGTTCCCTTAATACGGTGGTCCATTTTCCCATCATCTGAACCATCTTCTGGAGGTTTATTATTGTATACTCCTTCACAGCCGTGTCTACTATAAATTCGTTTTGATTCTGGGTTATTGATTGTGACATGGATTCTACCTTGGGTGTCGTCAGTACAATAGTAACCAAGTAGGATGTATGGATTGGCTTCATCTAGTTCAAAATAGAAGTACTCATCGGCTTTAGAATTGAGATCGAACACAAAGTGGTTTGACGGTATGAAAGTCTTCATTTCTCTAAGCCATTCAAGTAAGAAGTTACCCTTTTTAATATCTTCAGGAGAGCTATCAGACTCCTCAATATCAAAAATATGATCTAAATCAATTGCGTCAATACTTTGATCCGATATAGTTGGCTTTTCTAACCTATGTTCGTCATCCCAGTGAGTATCTGTACTTCTAACAACAGGTTCTTCATGTCTCGTTTTTAAAATATTTCCTGCAGAGATCAAGTATAACTTCTCAACAAGTTCTAGAGAAAGTACAATATAAACACACACCTTCAGCAATCCCTTCATTTCCATTTCTTTATTATTAAAATTTTTTTTCTTTAGGTTAATCAACCTCTAAAATTCCTCACTTGGTAGCTTTTGGCGGGCTCTTGGTTTCTGTGTTGACATTTCCTAAATTGTTTTTCCTTATTTAAGATTGATGAACGAAAACTATAATTTCTTATATTACTATATGTAGGAAGTGATTTAGATATCATTAAATAATTATTTATGGCGATAAGCTAGGTATGAAAAAGCTATTATGAATACTATAATAATCAACAATGTATGGAGGCTAAATACAAGATGCCTTGAAGTCGGTGCTTCCGTCGTACATGTGAACTTCAATTTGTCTGCCATCAAAGTATCTTTGATTAAAAATATCGATAACAATTTCAGCATCATGTTGGGATTTTAATTTGACACAAACAATTCCCTGTGGATGTCTAGGAATACATGTAACACTTACTACCTCACAATATTTGGTTACCTCTTCCTGAACTTCTATTTCTAGTTCACTGTAGAAGTCATCCCCCTCAGGGTACATTTCAGCTTCTTTTCTAGAATACATTGGTCTAAGAACAACTATTCTGGAAGCAATGTTGCTATTTAGTGAATGTTGTTCGTTACTCCAAGATAAAAGTCTTTCCTCTTCCATTTCTGCTGCTTTTAGTTGCTTTCTTTTTTTATTAATTTCAGTTTCAGATAATGGAGCAATATTTGATTTGGATGACTTGTTGAATATTGCCTTTTCAATTTTGACTTTAAATCCAGGTCTAATTTCGGTTTCATTTAGGTACTTGAGAGCTAATTCAATACTTTGTTCATATTTATAAACAACTAAAGCATTTCCAGAAAATTCTTTGGTAAGCTCATCATTGTATAATTTAATCTTTGGAGACAAAGTTGTTGGGTCAATTTTTATGATACCTCCCCTACCAAAAAAATATTTCATCTCTTCAAAAGTTATATCTTTTGGAAGCCCTTGGACATAAATAGAGGTGTTTACAAGAGTTCCTTTTGCTTTTTTCTTGTTTAGTTTCTTTATTTTTTTCGAATCCATAGCATTAATAAATTCTATATATAATCTGATTAAATAAAAAGATACAATGGCTTTCTTTTAGACTGAATATCTTTTATTGCAAGTCATGTAAATATAACTTTACATACAAACTAATATAACAAATTAAATTGTGGGAGAATGAAGAATAGGAAAATTTGTAAAATAAAACAATTATCGTTTCAGTGAATTGTCATATGATAGAATCAAAATTGCTAATTCTAAAGCTTATTGTCAAAAATTAATTTGAATTAATTTCTATGGTATAAATATTTTGATTCTAGCGCCATCTCAGTTTATGAAAAACGTTGATTCACAAAAAAGTGGACCCGCCGGGAATTGAACCCGGGACCTTGTGCATGCAAAGCACACGTAGCTACCACTGCACCACGAGCCCCCCGCAACGTTGGACGCATTCCTAATTGCTATCTATTTTTTGAATTTGTTGTAACCAAGCTAAGAATTCATAGCGATTGCAGGTACCAAAATTTAGCCATTTGAGGCCTTGGAGTTGGAGTGCAGTGAGACGTTTTAAAGGGTCTAGCTCTAGGCATCCCTTGAGAAAGGCATAAAAGTCTGGGTTTTTGTGTAAGTGTTCTGGCAAAGGGCATCTTTTTATTATTTTCTCCAGAAATGGTAGTGGCTCTCCATTTTCTGTATTATCTTCACATAAAATATAAACCATGTCGAACAGACTAAGGTTTTTGAAGGGGTGAGTTCCCACAGCTAGTTCATAAATACAAATTCCAAGGCTCCAGATATCACTAGAAAAAGAGTATGATTTACCTTGTAATCTTTCAGGACTCATGTATATCTGGGTTCCAACAAAAGTGGATACATTTTTATTATGGTCTTTAGTAGTATTTTGGTCAATGAGCTTTGAAATTCCAAAATCACTGATTTTTACTGCTCCATCCTGATTAATAAGAATGTTATTTAATTTTACATCCCTGTGTATTCTGTTATTCTGATGAAGATATGCAAGTCCATCTACCATTTGTATTGAGATAAATTTCAGAAAGTTTTCATTGACTCCTTCTGGGGTCTCATTACTTTGAAGATTTCTATTCAAATTTTTATAAAGTATGTCACTTAAAGTACCAAACTCCATGTATTCCATAACTAAACATACTACACTTTTGTTAGGTTTAATAAAAGCACCAAGAAATTGTACTAATAAAGGGCAGTAGCTAGTTAACCTCCAGGAATGTATTTCTGCAGAGAGCTGAGATTGATGCAAAATATCTCCTACATAAATATCTTTTATAGCCACAATTTTACCTGATAATTTATGGATTGCACTAAATACTACCGAACTTCTTCCATGACCTAACGGAGTTGGATTAACCTCAAAATCCCCAAATGATACGTAAATATCTCCAAGACCATAGTCTGACTCAAGACCTTTTGTACCTTCATGCGTAATATGCACACCCGTACTTTTATGCAGTAAAGATACGCCATCCGAAGAAAGTGACCAATCAGTATGTAGAGAATTAGAACCATCAAAACTGCCCTTTCTTTGCTCTTCATTTTCTTCAAACTCAAAACTATCAAGCCTTAATGCACTCATGCTTGTGGGAGTTTGAAATTTAATTTAGAATTAGAAGTTAAATACATTAAAAAGCCAGGAAATATATAATTCAGGATATGAAGTTGATTTGGCAGGATTTTAAATTCTAACCTCCTAATTCAATATTGAGAAAATACCAAACTGCTCATAAATACACATTTACTTTATTTTCATGCCTTTATTAATTTGCCTAATTAACATTTTGGCGCCATCTAGTCTTAACATTATTTTATTATTAGTTAAGAACAAAGCAGAGAAAATAGGGAGGAAATTCAGAAACTATCTAGAACTTTTACTTATTAAATTTAAACAGCTTAGGTTGGCAGATAATTCCCGGAGAAGAGGTAGAACCAATAATTAATTCAGGACAGAATTAGAAGCAAACATATGACTTTAAGAAAGCCGATTGAACTAGATCTATAAGAATACAGTTTATCGCCTTAAATACTAACTTGGCACAATGTATTCTAATAATAGGAGGAAATCTGGCAGAAAGTGCGTCTTAGATACGGATATTTCGCCGGTTTTGGAGAAAAGGATCAGAGCAAAAATTGTTCAAGACAGAATCGATTTAAAAAGCTTAATCGATGAGCATATTGGCAAGAGAAAAGCAATAGAGAATGAGTTCAATTCTGATCCTAAAAGTTTTAATGATGAATCTTTGAGAGAGAGGATCCAAATTCTAGAGAAGATTAGGGCTAATTTATTAAGAATTATTTCAATGAAGAGCGAGGCTTATTACCGGCTTCTAAACAAGGCGGATAATGTTAGACGAGATGAAATCAGTAAGTACGTAGAAATTGAAAACAGAAAGAATAAAGAGAGGGAAAATGACATTCTAGCAGAGAATCTAAAGGATTTTTCATCTAATGTCAAAGATTTGGTTGATAGGATTAACCAATACAAAGAAGATTATGAAAAAAAGAACAAAACAATTCTTCAAGATCCATAACACTTGGTCCAGTTTACAATACCTCGAGGTTATGTTTCTAGAATACCACAAATTCTTTGTTCCAAACTTGGAATTCAACTAAACAAATCCACTTCAAGAAACTGTTGGATGTTAAAACACTTATTCACAACCAATATCTTCTCAAGTTACTCTCAAAATGTCCTAAAGTATTCAAAATAGAATATTATAAATGATATTTTCCAACTTTATATTCCGAATTTACAGTGAATTATTAATCTTTGCTCTATTATTGGCGCCACATTTAGATTACACAAATTATTTATAATAAATGAAGTGTTTCTATGTGCTCCCTTTGAATAACAGTGATGTATTTTCTGATCTTGGTATCCGGATTTTTGAAAGTATATATGAACGTAAATCTTGGGTTCCAAAGCAGATTTCACTGAGTAACATTTATGAAACTGATTTAGACTCTGAGGACTTCAGGCAAAATGTATTAAATTCCATAATTCGTCAGATCTCAATGTTTAACCCCATAAGATATGAAGGCATTTGCCATTTTCAGGATACCTTATATAGGAGGTTTAGCTCTCTCTGGAGAATCTCTGAGCAGCTTGGTGTAATTTTTATTATGGTAATAAATAAGGAGACTTTCTCTTTAAGGGGTAAATCAACTTTAGACTTTGTAGTAGATTGGAGCGAAAAATTTATTCAGTCTGGAAAGGAATTAGTAGCTAATGATATTCTCATAGTTTTACATATATTAGCTCCAGCTGGTCAGCTTCAGCTATTAAATGATGATATTTTATCCAAAATTGAGCTTATGGTTAATAAAGCTATCAGAAGTTATTAAGATTATTGAGATAAATCGTGCCTAAATGAAAAGAAATCTAATTAATTCTCATTTTATTGTATTGGTAATACTCTTAATAAATATATACATAAGGAACTAGTATATTTGGGGCAAAATAATAAGGATTTCCATATGGTGGAACATAAGGATTCCTAGGATAATATGTTGGAATAATATTATTAACAACTTCTGGCTTATGATTCCATTCCGATGTAGATGTATAGTTATAGTATTCATGCTGTTGTAATTGCTGTAAATGTCTTTTATTCTCATTGTTTCTGAGCTTATTTTCTGTATTACTACTTTTCTGGTTATTTGATCCTTGTTTGATATTCTTCTTTTCGGTACCTTCTTCATCTTCATAAGTTGGAAAATGGCTAATAACATTCATGGATTTATCATATAAAACCATAGTTTCATTATTTATTTTAAGTTGGTGTTCTAAAGAAAGATACAAAATCATTTCATCATCTATTGAATAATCAATGGCTTCAACTTGATAACTTCTAAGTACTTGATCATTAATTGGGACTGTTAAACTCATCTTATTCAAAGGAGTAACAAAGAGCCTATTCATATATAATTCTAATACTGATTGATAATGCCCAGAATCATAAGTATGAGCAATTTTATTACTCTTTTCAGAACCATTATCGTATTCAGAAGTCACACTCTTCTCCATAAAGCTGTGCCCATCAGCTACTTTCTGTAAGCTTGGATTGAATATCTCTCTTTCACCAGATTTTGAGGGGAAAACACCTTGGAAATAAACCTGGATAGGATTTCTTCCATTTTTGTCAAAAATTACAAAGATTAAAATCAGAGCAATAGTTGTAAAAGCTGCAACTAACAAGTAAGTCAGACAGTTCTTAACTCTTTTTGAATGTTTTTGCTGGCTCAAAGTTTGACTTTGTTCTTTTATTTCTGGTGATATTTCAAAATCATTATTACGCGTTCCAGACCACATTTTTGATTCATCTTGTGTTTCCTTCATTTATAATTATAATAACTTTAAACTTTTTTCTATGAACAACTTTAAATTCCTGGTAATTTTTTAGTTCGCAAAAATTGCTGATTTCCAAGTTTGCATGCATTTGACTATCAATACCAGACAATGCAGGATGCTCGGATTTTTGTAAAATTAGTCCACATTAAGCCTAAACCTTGGTCGATTAAGGAAAATTAAGCTGCGATTAAGAAATTAGTAAGTCTTAAAAAATGCTCAAGTTCAGAAAGTTTATGGTTGAGTCTTTAAGTTTGTTATTTATAGTATTACTAGTTCATTTAAATGGCGTAAAATCTCAGATTTATGGCTCAGCTAAGGATGTTCTTAGCCAAATAAACACTAATAATTATCCAAATTTCTCTGATCTCACAAATTATCCTTATTATTTACCAGAAAAGGCAATTATTGGGTATGACTCTCCATCTTTAAAGGAAAATATATACAAAGTTGAAGAGTATCATAATAAGAGGGATTTAGATCCTAGTCATTATAAGGAATTTCAGAGACAGAAAGAGGAGTTTAGCGAAATAGAAAAGACGAGAAGAAGGTAAATTAATAATAGCTTGGCAACTCGTTTAAAATAGGTTGCCAAAGAGTCTAATAATTTAACTTTATTAACACCAACTAGAAATCAAGAGGCTTATAAAGAATTTATAAAGCCACCTAAACAAGGACATAAATCCAGGAAAGACAATGTAAACAAAATGATTGTGAAGAAGATGTTGGAATATGAGAAGATGCATTCTAATAGTACAGAGGCTGAAATTAATCACGAATGTATGTTTATTCAAACTAGTTTTTAAAAAACAATAAATAATTATATTCTAGTAATTAGAAAAGTTGAATCTCCTATTGAAGCAGAAAGAATGGGAATATACCCTGTTATAGATGAATTAGAGTGTAAGTTATTATTTTTAACAACTAATAACAATTAAATTCTTCCAGACCTTGATAGAAAAGTGTATAAGTATCATCTAAGAAACAATAATAGAAAGAGAATCCACTATAAAGCTTCAGATGCAAACCATTTGGCATACTTTTATGATGTAAATGCTAATTGTTATTGGTTTAGATCCGATATAGACCCAGAGTGCCTCACATATGGTAAGCTTCAAGTAATTATAAAAAAGTTAACTTCATTTAAATAATACAAAAATATCTTAAATATAATCATAGAGGAAATCTATTCCAAAACAAGGGTTGATCCTACATTAAACGTTGCATTTGATAGCTCCTCTTATAATAGACTGCCTCAGGAGTACGGTCAAGATCGAGAATGCGTTGCTACTTATAAGGACCCCATTACTAGGAAGAGGATTTGCATTAGAGAAGGTAAGTTTCAACGGTGTAAAATTTTTAATAAAAGAACAAGTTTACAAATTAATTTAGGTGAATACTTTGACAACCTCAAAAAAGGACCCCACAGAAATGGTTATATTGTTTGGCACCCTGAAAGGTCCAAACATTCTGTTGAAATGGATATTTTCAGTGAAGAATATTTCCAAAGTTAATTGGTAAGGCCTATAGACATCTGAATAAATGATTTTTTAAAACTTTTTATTTGAATCTTGATTTTTTTTTATTTTCAAGTCTAAATATTTCTGTCAATTTTGGCGGGCTATTTGAAATATTAACTAATTAATTAATTGATGGTTAGGCAATCAATTTGTAGTTATGATACATACAAATCAGGATTGTTTGATATTTACAATAGTGGGAAGAAATGACTCTCCCCTATATGAAGTAGATTTGTCTAATAACACAGGGAAAATAGGATCGAATGGTTGCGCCGACGAGTTATTGATTCATGCTTCATTGGATGCATTGGATGAGAATACTTGGAGAAATTCAGCATTGTAAGTTTATTAGATTTGAGAAAATAGAAAAATTTGTTTGATTAAACTTTTATTTCAGGTATATGAGAACAATTTATAAGCTTGGAGATACCCAGATTTCGGCATTTGTAACACCAGGACACACAAAGTTTCTACTTCTACATCATGGCAAGAGCAGTGAGAATATAAGACAATTTTTTAATGAGGTTAGAGATTTGTACGTAAAAATCCTAATGAATCCTTTCCAAGAGGCAAATCAGCCAATATTGACACCTTCATTTGATGTAAGAGTCAGACAAGCAGCAAGAAGGTTACTTTTACAGTAGCGGTCGCAATACAACTTTATAAAAAAAAGATTTACAAAACAGAGTAATTACGTAATACAGTAGATTAACTATACTATATCTTATAGGCCGATTGTGATTCAATGAAAACTGTTTAGCAGCATCCTGATCTCTTCTTCTTAGCTATCTTTGTTGCAACTGGAGGAATAATTCCTGGGTTGATCAAGCCATAAGGATCATAAGTATATGGCATTGTCATAACTCCTGAACCTCCATATTGATTTGGAAGATAGAAGCTACTTCCCATAGCGGAGCCATAAGGAGCAGAATAGCCACCTGAAAGCATATTTGGGTCGAGTTCATACATTCCTGGCATTCCGACACTTGCAAATGCTCCACTTCCCATACTCATTGGGGCTGAACCATTTGGAGGGAAGAAATAACCACTTCCTCCTGCCATAGATTGGAATACCATATTTTGGCCCATACCGGAACTGTACGGTACACCTGCAGATGCTACTCCTGCATTCATTCCAATCTGAGCTTGTGCTCCTGCAATCTGTTGTGTTTGTTGTTCTGGTTGCACTGCTTGTACATTAGATTGTTCGCTCATTTTTTTAATTTCCTCTAATCTAAACAGTGAATACTAATATTTTACTCTTTTCTATGATTTATGTCTTAATTACTTCTTTAAGCTTTGAGTTTTATCGATATTTCAATTAAAAAAAATCCCCTCAAATTAGCTCCTTCAAACAAATTCCTTATATATCAATTATTCTTTATTTGCGCAATTTATTTGTGTGGATGAGGGATTCAAGTAATTTTACACCCCATTGCTTGTTTAGGCGGGAAATGCTAGCGGTAGATTCGAGTCTGTGGGGTGAAAGTATTGCATGCAAAAAACAAAAATTCAAAATTGATTGTGAGATGTCGAATATATATGAAATACAAATTTTTTATTGGTATTCAATAATAAATCATACACTGTGTCAGTCTCTTCTTAGACTGAATAATCTATGTTTAAAAAAATAGAAGTTTTGTTACGGATGACGTAGATAAAAAAGGTTTTAGCAATTAGCTTTGAATTTAAATAATTATTACAAATAGATGTTTCATTACTAAGTGGTTGGGATTTGATTTAAAAATTATACTTCCTTTTCAATTTTTTTTATTGGGAAGAAAAGCCCATCTGATGGTGGCAAACCGACTGGAACAAGCCATAAAAACGGATTTTCGCCAAATACACTTTGGATATTTTTATATATTCCTTGATCATATGTAAATCCCTAATTATAATGCACAATAAAGGTTGATTATTAAAATGAAGTAAAAACTTACCTTTTCTTTACTTCTTTTTTCGCAAAATTCGATTGTTGTTTCATTTCTTGAGGTAATATATGCGTGAAATAAGAAGAAGGGAACTACTATAATGAGTAGCACTGCGCTGAAACAGATTCCCAGCGAAACAAGATATAAGTGGCCAAAGGTTACATTTTTATCACTCCAAATATTGCTCAAAGTGTTAATTTGACTAAACATCATGTACGTAAGTGAGGCACATCCATAAAGAAGAGCAAGAAAGAAGAATTTATAGTTGAAATATCCAATACAATTTCCAAACCATGGGCAATAATGATCCATTCTTAGTACATTTCTATTTAACTGGCGACAATAATGAGCTCTGTCTGGTTTATATACTAATTCATATTTGCAGAATCTTAATCTTCCATCATCTTTTCTTTCAAATATTAATTTTGGATCTGGAGTATTTCTCCATTCTTCAGTTACAGGAACTCTACCTGCATCTGTAAAGAAAGATTTGAATAATGAGATTTTGTATAGTGCAAACAAAAAGTTTATAATGATAAAATCTCTAACACCTAAAGTTATTGAATTATAATGTACGATTTCTTAGTACCATATAAATATTTTGGTACCCTTTAACTTACCTTCTTGAAATTTTGATTCAACTCTAAATGCTTTGGAAATTCCAATTTGAAGTAATGGTAATAAGTGGAACTGGTTAGGTATTAATTAGTTGTAAATATTTGGTTTGTTTTTAACGAAAAAACTTACTGCAAAGTATATAAAGTAAAGTATTGCCGTTAAGAATAAAACAAACTAAGTAGAGCAGAATTAGTTTTTGATATTATTATTTCAAAATGTATGATTGGGATATTATTACTTACAATGAATGGTAAATATTTTGTAATTGAAATTTTTTCTTCCATATTCAAACTTTCATTATAAATTCAAATTCAAATTAATTAATTCAAGAAGAATTCCTTTCTTTTGTTTCTTCCAAGATTTTATAATTGACCAACTTTGCCCAATAATATGTTTTCAATTACACTTCTATTTCAAAGTCAATTTTTTTTTTATAATTTTAATGTTTTAGCACTGCTTTTTATTCATCTCCCCTCTCCCCAAATTTTTTTTGCATGCAATTTTTGTTGACACGTCAGTGCCAATTTGACTAGTACCGGCATAAATCCACATGCAAATAAAAAAAATGGGGTAATTATTCTAGGGCGGTTGAAATATTGGTGCATGCATTTAAGGATGATTATAAATTGCTAGTAAATGACAAGCAAAAAAAAAGATAAGTTTTTAGTGCACAGGTTTTTATCTTGTAAATAATCATTCTAAAATTGAAATAAATCAAGGTATAAAGAAGAGAATAGAAGAAGAATAATTGCTGGAAGGAATTAACTGCGAGATTAATAAGAAAAAAATATATTCTATTGTTCTAATATTTTAATTAAATAAGCCAAAAAAAATTATAGAATAAAATATAAAAGACAATATCACAGAAGGTTTGAATAAAATATCTGCCTTTGATAAGTTTTCAATTTCATAGTTAATTTATAAAAATGGTTAAAGTATAAAAAATAACTGAGCGGGCTAAGAGTTTATGCTATATTTTACATTACATCTTTGTGGGGAACGAGTCAAATAAAGTAATAGAGAAATTAACAATTTTGAAAGTTAAATCAAAGCCTTGTAAGTACTTTTATTAAGGGATAAAATTTCTTATGGCAAATGGTTGCAGCTTTAGAAGAAATAGTTAAACATATTGAGAACAATTTTGGGGATATATTGACCTTGTCAGAAATTGATAATAGTTATAAAGATAAAATAATTGCAAAGGCTACGTTGGGACTTCAGCAGAATAAGGATAATTTTAGCAAATTTAATGAAAAAAAGATTGTAAGTTTAGAAATAAGCCAAAATGGTTTCCGGATTTTAGAAAAGGAAGATTCAAATTTCTACGAAACTATCGAGGGATTTTTGTATTCGCAAGTTCCAGAAACATGGATAAAGTATTTTGAAACAAAAATATCAGAAAAACTGCAAGAATAAAAATAAGCAATTATTGATTATTAGTATTATTAGTTATTTAAGGAAATATATTTGATATTTATTGAAAAAAAATTTGATTGGTGATACTAAATCATTATTTTTTCCATTACTATGATTTTTTGCCTTTGCTATTTTTTGGATAGCAAAATGATATAATAAGATCAATTGTTAGCAACGATATATTTAATAAAAGTGCTTTCATTGAAAAAAAATACAAATAATGTTTCTTAGCTACAATACCATACTTTTATTCACAATGAAAACATTCTTAAATAATTCAACTCTATTGATTATTTGGATGTGGGGGCATTACTCTAACATTTACTGGCATATTTCCTTTCATGAATTGTGGCATTCTTGGCTCAACTGGTTGGCTTCCTTCTGGTAATGGGAAGGGAGAGCTATTGATATCATTAATTTGAGCTAAGTTAGCATTCATATTTGGGATAGAATTTGGTGAAGAAACTACATTATTTGGTATATTGTAATCCTGAGCCATATTGGTTTCTCTACCATCTGGGCCAACTGTAACTTTAACTGGTGGTAGATCCTTAATTTCTGGCTGCACATAAGGCACAATAACTGGAGCAGGGCATACAACCTCAACATCAAACTTGGGTACATATTTAACAACTGGTATATCATCATAAACTTCCTTCCATTTATATCGGATAACTTCTATTGGCTCTTCAATTTCGACAACTTTTGGAACTACCTTATCAACAACATCTACGACAACCTCTTTTTCAGTTACTTTATCAACATATTGAATTTGAGAAATTTCAATATAAAGGACTTTTTGTTCACCAACAAATTTTGGAACGAGTTTTGGTACTTCCCTAACTTCCCAGGTTGGTACGTACTTTGGATTGAATCCAACAATATGTTCTAAATCAACCACCTTTTCTACTACAGTTACATTTGGAACCTCAACCTCCTTCTCTTGTACCTCAACTTCAAGCTTTGGAACTTCATGAATAACTTCCTGATGATAAATCTTTGGTAAGATCTTATCTTTAATAATTGTTTGAGGTACCTCAATAATTTTATCTCTTCTTTGAATCTCCTGTACTACAGGAACTGTAATGAGTGGAGCTTGGTCTACTTCCAATCGATAATATCCTGATGATGGATGCGCTTGATTTGGGAAGCAATTATTATTTACCTGTCCCATTTGTGCGGGATCTACCCAAGTTGCTGTTACTCCATCTCCTACTGATGTATGGAACATATCATTTGGTTGTTGTGGCTGTTGCATCTTTATTATTTTTTTCTAAATTTATTAGATCAGCTAAAATGATAATAATTGTTGATATCAATGCTCTATTAATTGTTTTCTTACAAGATCTATCAAATTTTCCAGCTAATCTGTACTAAATTACTGTACTAACTCTATTGATCTGCCTATAATCTTGTGTTCTTAAAATTCAAATTCTTAAAGTGTCTGCCCCTTAATGACTTTAAACTCTTCTCAATTTCTTATTCTTGTCCAATCATGCAACCTTTACCTTTTTATTTTTCTCAAAATTATTTATTGGTATATATAGATATATATCTATATGTATATAAATATATATTATATATTTAACCACTCTCTCCCTATTTTATATTTACTCCTTTGCTTTTTACATGTATTCTATAATATTAGCTTTTTTTTTCTCAATAGTACACACAATCCTGGAGACGAGACGTTATGTAAATTGGCGGCAACGATCAAATATTAGATTTACAAGAATTAGTACATGGGCAATTGAATCAATGGTGAGAAAAAATGTAAATTAATATGATTATTTAACTGTAAAAGTGCAAGAAAATAGTTTCTAATAAATATAAAACAAATTAAACGAGAAAAATTTCATTCATTTTTTTTTTTTGGGAAAAATTGTATCACTTCCGTACTAATTAATATAATACCCTATTTAATATTAACTGATGAAATATATGTGCGCGCATTCAAATAGATGTTGAATCAACATTAAATGTGATTCATGAAATAATAAAGTAGTTTTGCATGTAGAGATTAAAAGAATGTGCATGCATATTTTTATTTTTAATAGTTATTTAAATATAAACTTTTTGAAAATAAAAAAATTTTTTGTGATTTTTGCATGCATAATTTTGCCTCCAATTTTTGGTAAAATTCATTGAGAATGAGTCTTTACCGAAACTTTTTATTTTGGTATTATCCCAACAATAAATAGTTTTACAACACAACTAAAATGGGGTCTCATACAGTTTAATTCGTTTTTCCGGTTTTCTACGGCTTTTTTTTTTTTTTTTTTTTTTTTTTTTTTTTTTAAAATAATCATTTACTCAAATTGATTGTTAAAGTAATTTAGGTTCGGGACTTGACGTTTTTTGTTTCTATTTTATATTTAATTAAGAAGTTAATTTAGATCACTATTTACTTTAGGCGGGAAATGCACGTGGGAAATTAATTTGGGGATTAAGGGCAGAAAATAAAATAGTATAAAAGAAATAGTAAAAAGAGCAATATAATTACGGAAACGTTATAAATTCGTTTTACTTAAAAATAGTATAGAAAAACTGAATAAAAGAAAATTTGAGAAGGTTTGACAAGGAAGTAGTAGATTTAAACAAGCAATTGTAATATTATATAGCAAGATATAGTGCAGAAAGGAAAAGGAGGGGGGGTTAGCAAAGCAAACACACCAGAGGTTAATTTTGACCTAGTTAATTAATTTGGTTAACAAAACGGCTCTGAACAAATATTATTAAGTCTGAAGGTCTCTTTATAAAAGAAGAAAAAGTTTGATCTCAAAATGGAGCCAAGTAGGAAAGAAAATACAGAGGAGACCCTGGATGAAAATAGGCTTAGGATAAGAAAGTTATATGAGAAAAAATTACATGATCGCAAATTAAGAATATATGAGGAAGCATTGGAGGAGGCAATACGACGCGAGAAGATGAATGTTAGCGTTATTGTAAAGTTTGGTGTGAAATTTGAAACAAAATTTGGACAAGAACTTAAAGTAGTTGGGAATATAGCTGAACTGGGTAACTGGAATGTTGACAATGGATTAACAATGAAATGGACTGAAGGAAGTTTTTGGACTGCAAATGTTAAGATTGTTCCAAATAGTAAGATTGAGAATATCGAATACAAGTATGTGTTAACAAACAGCTCATCTAAAGCTCATGTTTGGGAGCCAGGAAAAAATCACTCGGTACAAATTAGTAGCGATACACTTAGAGAGCTGCAGCTTACAGATGCCTGGGGAGGAGGTGGCTTGTATTAGGAATTAAGTATTATGAAATATTAATATAGAAAAGTAAATAGTAATGAAAACTATTTCGAGGTAGTTTTTTAAATAATATCAAATTTGTAATATCTAGCATTTATTACATAAGTTATCTAGTTTATCTCATAGCTAATATTCAATGATCTAATTATAATCCTACAGCGTTTTCCAAATTCTTAAGTCTTACTTCTTGAGCATTCTTTAAATTCCATGTACTTCCTCCTTGAATCTTGATTTCCCAAGTGGATCTAAAAATAGTGATAGAAATAATATTTACTATTAGTGTTACAATCCAAATCATAGTAATAATAAATGCCATTTTAAATCCTATTAGGAAGTGTCCAACTTGTAGAAAACTATAGCTCCAAAGACACCACTGGTATATTAACTGAAAAGTTACAACAATTGCACTAAATTGTGTTGCAAAATATGCGAATCCTGCTCCTCCTGGACCACAATAAAAGCATAAGAATGATAAAAGTGTGACACCTGTAAACAAAGCTGATGAAGTTAAACCACCAATTTCCTGATTTGGAGTTTGTGAAAATTGGCATGTTGTGAAGATTCCTGATGCCAACAAGATGAGAGATGTTATTGTTCCAGAAATTCCCAAAGGAATGCAGCAACAACATCTTCCATGAGTTGAAGAACCAAGATAACACATTATATCTTTTAGTTAATGACTTTTTCTCTTTATTTGTTTCTTAATTTTTAGATTTTCAGAGCTTTAATTCTATTTTACCGGCCTTTTTTTTTTTACTTTAATCCGAGCATAAATTAAATTCCAAAGGCCTAATTTTAGTAATTAATTAATTTATTTGCATACAAAATTTTAATAATTGATAAAGAAAACCCTTTCCTTTTTTTTCTCCCTTAACTTTTCCCTCTCTAATATCTCCTTTTCCATTTCCATACTTTTGGTTAGGGACATATTTTTTTTTTCCTCTTTACTTCGTAATTTCCCTTCTTTCTTCTTTTAAACTTATAATATATAATGAATAAAATCTTACAAAAATCCAATATAAATCTTTTTTATTGCAATTTAAGCTAAGACAAAACATCATTAAAAATTGATCAGGACTTCCAATACTAAATATATATTATATTTGCTTATTTAGGACTTTTAGGCTAAAAAGAAGAAAATAAACTAATTGGGGACAATTGAAATCAAATTATTGATAAGATATTAGTAGAGGATTCTGGAATAGAACCTGAAAAAATCAGTTTTAGTTCTATTTTCGATTTTCCTATTCGGAGTTTGATCTCTCTTCATACTCATTGTCATCATCATTCTCTTCGCTATCGCTATCATTTTCATCACTTTCATCCTTTACACCTTTTGTTTTGCGGACTTTGCGTATCTTGCTGTTGTAATCCTCATCATCTTCATCTTCATTGCCATTATCGTCAACTTCGTCATTATCATCATCTTCATCTTCATCATCGTCATCTTCATTTTCGTCCTCATGGTCAATATCGATGTCATCCTCATCTTCATCTTCATAATTGTCAAAGCTATCATTTTCATCATTTTCTTGATCCGCCTCAAATTGGTAAGTGATTAAAGCGTTATTAGACTCAGAGGATATCTTATTACACATTTCCGTGATAAGTTTGTTTTCCTCAATAATATGCTGAAATATATCCAAAGTAGATTGGAGACTTATCAAATCTTGGTTATAACTTAGCCTCATGGAAATAATTTCATTCAACCTTTCCATTTGGTTCAAAATAAGTAAAATTCTATCAGTATCCCCTTTAAAAGCTACGACCTGTCTTGCTATACCTTCAAGCAGAACTGAAATCCAGTTAGAAAGCTCTAAAAGCTTCATTGGATTATCTTCTATTCTATTCATAATCTCCTCAAAGAGCTCCAGACAATTCCCATCAGAAATTTGGCTTACTGAACCTCTAATTATTTTAATATCATTATGAGAAAGAGCGTTCTCCAACATATTTTTGTCCTTACTTTGTATACCTTGTCTCAATATATTCACTATCGTCACACTCTGATTATTAGTTCCTATAAATTCGTGTTCATCACAAACGGTTCCTCCTGTCACCTTATTAACTTCATTAATTCCCGTCTTTCTCATTTTTTTGGGAGAATGTAAAACACTCTGTTCTGAATGGTCCTCCATTTTATCTTGATTCCTCCTCTAAATAACTAATTACGTAATATTGAATTAACTTATAGCTATTAGTTACTAATAACTAATCTATAACTGCTATCAGATTGATGAGCAGACCAATAAACTTAATTATATAAGCAGAATCAAAGAAAAACTAATCTGACTTGAATTCTTCTTTCGCTTTTCTCCGAATGCCTACTTGGTCAATTTATGACTTTTCTCTTTTTACTGCCTCTATTTTTTCTTTATTTCCAAAATTGCCCGCCAAAATTGCCCGCCCAATAGAAATAAATCAATATAATAGCATAAATAATAATAGAATACCGAGAGATAATTTGCATGAGTGGTATGTATAGAAGAGGGGGTTGAAAGGTTAAGTTGCAAATAGTATTAGGAAAGTGTTTGGTATGGCAAATAACTATTGAACTGAACTAATGGTATTTTTAATTCTCCTTTGGTTCCTTTGATATAGAGGTTTTAATTAAGAATAGTGAAATAACAAAGTTTTCTATGAATTTGTGTGGGGTGAAGTCCTTAAAGAGAACGTATTGAATTAGGTTTGAAAAAGGAGAAAACTAGTCTTTTTAATTTATATAACTAGAGTATTGGATTTTCATTTAAAGTTTATCAGAAAAAGAATGATTTCAGATACATTAAGAAATAATGATCTTAATTTAAATGTAGAAAGTGACAAGACTGCCTTAACTACAGGAAACTCTAACCATCTACTTTTGGGAAGTCAATTATTGGAAAAAAATAATTCCAACTTGGTAGAATCCTCAATTTACAAAATCTTTCCTGAAGAAGCTGATAGAAAGATTATATTAGAAAATGATATACCATTAATTATGCTATGTGGATTGGGGAGTAGTGGGAAGACTTCCATAATTAAAGTATTGTATGATAAAGTTTCTCCACACGAGACAGTTTCTTTATATCCAACCCAATCAGGAAGTATTACTTTGATTAAGAATGAGTCAAAAATTCTTCCTTGTTTTGGAATCATTGATTTACCTGGGACTGGTCAGATCCAAGATTCCCTATTGGGGGAAGATATCTTCAGTAAAGTTTCATCATTAGTTTTTGTTATTGATTCCCAAAATTATCCCTATAATACGGAAATTTTAAGGGCTAAAAGACTTTTCCAAAATGCTATCCAAGTTAAACCTGGAATCACTTTTGAAGTTTTCCTTCATAAAACTGACAATGAGACATTTTCATTGGATGGAGCCCACTTGGAATCTCAAAGAGATATCCATGAAAAAATCTCAAGCTTTATTTTCCAACACGGCTTTGAAATTGACATTAGATACCACTTTACCTCTATATATAATGATTCTCTTTTAGAAGCTTTCAGCAAAGTCACACAGAAAATCTCACCATTTACTCAAATACTTGAGAAACTTCTAGATGTTCTAGTCATTTCTTCTTCTTTGGAAAAGGCTTTCCTTATGGATATTTATTCCAGAACATTTGTTGCCAGCGACTCATCTCTTTTCGATCCTATTGGATTCGAACTATGCGCTGATATCCTCAATGTCATTTCTGAAATTAACGAAATATACGCACCAAATTGTTCTTTGTCAAGAAGCTCATCTGGGATCTCATGCTCCATTAACCTTGATTCTGGACATCTTCTTCATATTCAATCAATCGACCATAATATTGTTCTTGCATGCGTTATAAGAAATGAGCATGTCAAAAATACATCTCTCATTAATATCAATATTGATATTCTTAAGCAAACTCTCATTCAAAAAGTTCTTTCTCCTTAAATCATTTTAATTACATGTATACCTTGTCAAACATTACAAATGGCAGTATTTCCCGCCAAAACTTATTAATGTTAATATAATATAGCGATGCTTTATATTAATTAATTAGTGAATAGATAAATTCTCTTATTTATATATTTGAAAGTTTTGTACATGCAATCTAATTCAGAGTTTGCAAAAGACTCGTCAAGTTTTGATACTAGCCAATTTGCTATTTGGGAGCTTAACCAGGCTTCGACCTCGCCAGTCTCTCCCACTTCATCAAACTTAACGGACTCTGAATATCAACTAAATCCATTAACCCCGACCTCTGATCCTTCTGATCCCAAATTAGAATTTAGATGTTCTTCTTGCGAAATTTACTTGAGAAGAATGCATGGACTTGAGAATGAACTACAGATTCTTACTAATAACATTTATTGTCTTTTCAAAACCGCTAAGGAAGAAATACAGAGGAAAGACAAACTAATTCAAGAAAAGGATGAATTGATCAAACAGCTCAAGAAAACGAAAACAAAACAATACAACAAATAATACTCTATATTTCAATTATTACTACTTTATTTATTTCATATATATCCTATTAAATACCTTATAATAAATTATATTTATATACATTTTTTTTTTCCCATGCATACATGGTACATACAAATATTTATTGCAATGAATTCTATTTGGTTACTTACTAACAAATTTTTTTAAATTTTAAAGAATATTTCTATTGCCATTAGTTGTTGTAAAACTTGGTGGTATTTCTTTATTTTTCAAAATATTTTTCTCCATTTAATATTTTCACACTTATATTTATAATATAACTTGAAAGTAATATTGAAATATAAATAAAACAAAAGAGCGCGCTTAGTGGAGAAAAGCACGAGTAAAAGAGGCCCTGCTGGGAATCGAACCCAGATCACAGGAATCAGAATCCTGGGTGATAACCATTACACTACAGGGCCAACTAATACACGGGTGTGCTTACTATAATTTGATTACTTTTCATATACTTCTTTTGGCAAATACAATAGTGCACTTTTTTGTAATTGTGAATCAAAATATTTATAATTTCTATATGGATCTTTCCAACGTATATCATTATTAATATCGATAACTTTAATTCCTTCCTCCATTGGTAACATTATATTAGCAGCAACTTCTGTACTATATTGTGGTAATATTGAATAATCAATACTTGACATATTATTATCATTTCTATCAAAATTATTTTGATTATTAATGTTATGAAATGATCCGTAATTTTTATTAATAATATTTTTATTATTTCCATATTTTGAAGCATTTTCATCTCTATTATAATTTTTACTTAATACATTATTTCTATAATTAATATTTTGTTCATTATTTTGTATACCATTAATATAATTTCCTTCAATATAATTATCAAAATGATGATTATTGTAATAATTTTGAAATATGTTTAATCCATATTTATTTTTACTCTTCTCATATTCATTATCTTCTGAAGATGTTAATAAATCTGGATATAATGAAGCAATAAGATATTTCTTATGAAATTTAGATAATAATATACGCATTAAATTTAATACAATATTAATTTCATAAGTATCAGATTTTCCAGCTGATACATTTCTGATAATTTCAATACACCATTCATAAGCACTAGAAATTTTTTTTTCTACTAATAATTTATATACATGCCCACATATATCAATAATAGTCATAGTTGGTTCACATGTTAATAATTCCCAAAAATTTTCTTTTTCTTGTGAAATATGGCCCATTTGTCTTGGACTCATAACTACTGAAGCACCTAGATAATCGGTTGATCTTCCTATACCATTTTCTATAATATTCTTACTTATAATATTTTCTTGTATATTTGTATTAATATTACAATAATCAATATAACCATAATCAGTAAAATCAGTAATTCTTTTATTAATTATTCTTTGTGATAAATTATCAATATTTAATTTATTTCCAGGATTTTGATTTGAATAACAATAATTATCATCATTTTTTGGTTTAATTCTTCTTCCAAATGTTAAATCTTTAACAAATGGTGATGCACTTGAACTAACAGCTATAGATCTAATAGAAGATAATAAACGAACATTATCAATTTGTGAAAGAGATAATAATGATATAATAATTTCATGTTTTAATACCCACATTAAACGATTATACCATATTTGTCGATCATTTTCATTATATTCATGATTTGTATTTAATATACTTCCTGTACCTCTTATATTTGCCATAATTCGATTAATTAATGATCTACACATTAGTAATGCATCTTCTCTGTGTTTTGCAGTTTTTGTATCAAAAATAGATTTTTCCATAATTAATAAATCATCATATTTTAATAAAATAGGGAATTTTGTCCAATTTCTTGATTTGGCCATAAATTTCTCATCATAATAATAATATTTATTTCTGTTATTATTAAGAAATATATCATCTTCATTAATATTTGAAGCATTTTGTTCAATACAAAATAAATCATATACAATTTGGAATTGATAATCATTGTCAACTTCTGTTTCTCTATCTTGTAAATTTAATGGTGGAAACATTAAATCTCTACAACCCAAAATAATCTTACATCTTGTTGCCATCATTAATAATTTTATAGTAAATTTATGACTTGGGCCCATGAAACTATCTAATTCTGGTATAGAATTTACTAATATTTTTAATGCATTATCGTATCTACCGCATCTAATTGTTGCTTCACCAATAATGTATCTACAAATAGATTCCAAATATACTTGTTTTGTATTTCTTTTGATTGTTGATCTTAACATTCTTTCACCTACAACAATACATTGAGCATAATTTCCTAATTGTAATGATGATAAAGCAATAAATCTTAAAGCAATAATAATCATCCAATGTATTGAATCATCTTCAGAAACCTCACTTAATAATGGTGTCAATATCTTTTCAACATTTTTTGAATTAGTATAACATTCTTGAAAATTACCATTCACAAAATATAATAGAGAAAAACATAATTGTAATTTTACTAATATTAAACAATTTCTATGATTGCCATATAATTGAAGTATTAATTTTCTCATAAAATTAAATTCCGTGGTTGCTTCTTCTAATTTATTATATTTTATTAAACACTGAATTTTTAATGCAATAATTAATACTTGATACTTTGGAATTTCTGGGGTACATGAAAATGCTAATTGACATATACTCAAACATTCATCCAATTTATTATGTTGTAGAGCCAAAAATCCATTATTTAAGATTAAAAATAAAATTCTTTCAATACTTTCACCAATTAAACGCTTTGCAATAAGTAAAAAGTATAATGCTTTATAACAATCGTAATGAAATTGACATGTAATATTATTTTCAATTTTATTCATTACTTTATTATCTTTCGCATAAATTGGTTTACACATTGGATGACATGGTGTAGCAAATCCTTCCAAGCTTGCTCTTAATGGACTTATATTTCCCATAGTTACTGTATTAATGTATATTGGATTACATAAAATACTTGATGATGTAAATAATTTGTCTTCTAATTTACTATCTTTTGATTCTTTTGATGATGTAATAAATATACGATTCCAAGTTGGTATACGAAGCCTCCATATATATCTACATAATATTGTTTTAGATATATTAATACTTTTTAATGTTCTTGGTACTACTATCTTAACTTTTGGAAAATAACCACGTATTATTCCTGTTTCATTCCATGCCCATACTTGACCATTCATACCTTTAGTAAAATTATCATCTTTATTTTGATTAACTAAATATGCATTAGTTTGATTACTAAATAAAGTTAAAATTGGCATTTTTTTTGAATTAGAGTTTTTTATTGATTCCATAAATGAATCACGTTTAAGCCTTTGTGTTCTTGCTAATGTATACTTTAAATATTTAACTTGTGGGAATAAATAATCAACCCCAATATTAATTCCAGTAAAATCACATAAATCATCAATTTTAAGTGGTAATCTTAATGTACCATCAGTATTAACTACTTTAGTATTAAATTGTACTCCAATATGAAATTGTAATGAATAGAATAATGTAGTCAGTTGTACATTTGATTTGCTGATAATATTCTTATTTGTATTTAGTTGAAATCTTTTTATTGCTGATGGTATAATTTTAGAATTCCAGTAAATATTTGATTCATCTGTATTGCACATTATTTTGTTAAAATAATCAATTAATATAATCTGAATAGTCTCCTCATTGATTAATGTTTGATCTCTAAATGATATATGCATTTCCTCTTCCCATAATCTTTTAATAGTTCTTGCAATAATTTCTCTAATAGCTGTATTACGTATTGGCTCAATGACTTTTCCTTGAGCAAGACTACCTAATCCATAATTTAAATTAATACCATAATTATGTAGGAGCTCCGTAATTTCCCATGGATCATGAAATCCAACATATAATTCATTTATAGTTGGTAAAAGATCTTTTAATAATCTAATTCTCATAGCTTGGCTCGCATTATACAACACATTTAGCCTTGAATTTGAGCCTTCTCTAACCCTTCTTGCTCCAAATTGTGAATCAAATCCTTTATTAATATAATCATTTGTCGGATCACCTGTATTTGAATTCAAAAATAATGGCACAGAAACTGTTGAAGGTAATGAAGAAGAGGTATATGTTATTAAAAATTCTTCACGTAACCTTCTTAATGGTTGTATTTCTTGATTTTCATCAATATATACAGGAAGCAGTTCACCACAATGTCTTGTAATATATAATCCATCTGATCTATGTTGCCAGATTTTGAATACATATTTGATCCCATAATGTTCATACAAATCTGTTGTTTCCATAGGAAATGGCCAGCCTTGAATGTTTAATTGCTTTGCAACAAAATCTAATTGATTTGCTAGCTCTGGATTATATGTTAATAGCGAGTCGAACAAAATATTAACATCTTTCTTGCTTTTTGAATTAACCACATATAGCTCATCATTCTTTTCGTATTTATCTTCAAGAGTTGATATCATATTTTGTGGTATTGATGCAGATTGTAGTAAATCTTTTAATACGTCTTTAGGCTTTGGATTAAAAGGAACCAATGGTTCACAAAGGACGCTATATCCCATGTATTTGACAATTGCGCAGATTGGAAGTGCAAATAATGCTTTTGCACCAATTTGAATTAAAATGTCACAAAAGGCTTTTTTAGACTTGAACTCATTATTATATAATCTTTTTGCTACTTCTTTGGAAATTCCATTCCTCTTGCTTCCAAGTATAACAGTAAAAACAATACTATCAAAAATGAAAACACGGTCATCTGTAAATAGTGGGCAGTAAATACTCCACAAATTTTCATTTGAAGCCTTTGTTACCTCGTAAAAAGCTTTGGCAACTCCAAAATTAAATGTTGGCTGACAATGTATTAAAGCAACTGCTGAAGCTCTAGCTGCTGCGTAGAATTTACCTATTTCTTGAATAAAAGATAAATCATGCTCAATATATTTGGGGTCTTCCATTGCATTATCACTTTTTGAATTCACTATTGAATATCCATCTCTCCAAACCCAATTCAATCTTTGATACCAATTATTACTTAAACATGATCTACTTGGTGGTCCAGGAGTCAAACTAGACTTTAAAGGATGGTCCTCACTTACATCCCAACTTACTGGAGGGGTTTCCAACTCATTTGCTCCATCTGGAATACTGAATAAATCTTGTGATTTTGAGCTAGTTTCTATTGACCTTGCGCGCTTTAGCTTTAATTTTTGTTTCCCAATAAATATTGAAGCTGTTTTTAGAAGATTTAGGTTTCTGCATGTTATCTCCTTCTCAAATGTTGTACTATTATTCTTATCAAGAATCTCCTCAAACCATAAATCTGGATTAACTTTTAGTACATGTTTCTTACTATTTGAAGTTAATTTGGAATCTTCTGCTACTATTGCTTGCTCTGGCTTTTCAAATGAATTTTCTAGAAATTCATTCGGAATTTCTATAACCGGAAGTTTTATTGACATCTATTTTCTACCTTTATGCAAAATTTTAAAAGGCACTATTAATCAAGTAAATAACTTCCTTCCTCCTTATTTCACTCTTAATAATTTTACTGCCACCAATATTGCTTATTCGCATGCAATCAACGAATTTATTGCATGTAACTTTAACTTTGACATGGCGCCAACTATGTGGCAACTTTGGGCGCCAGAAGGTGTTTTTACAAATTAAGAAAGGTAAGGTATTTTTATAATTGCGGGTTGGTTTAAAAATGAGTTGTTTTCTCATGCTACATTGATATTGCGGGTTTTTGCAACTCCATCTAATTCATATTTTCAGTTTTGGATTATACTACTACGCCATTTTTTTAAAAAATTGGAACATATACATATAAATATTGCTTGTTTTTAAGTTTTTTTCCATTATTCAAATCTACGAAGCTAATTTATAGTTATTTTACCCATCAAAAATATAGTTGTTTAGATTTAGCAGTTTTGGAGGCGCTTATATGACAAATCCTAGGGGAATAGGATCCTATAATTTGATTGAAGTGCATGTAGTCGTAAGAAAACAAACTATAAAATACAGTTATGAACAAAGCCAATAAATTTCGTAATCATGCACAGTAGCAAACATTTAATCAAAGTTACTACTATAATAAAGATTAAAAAAGAAGTTTAGGATACACATTAAATTTTAGTGCAATTGTACATTGAAATATTAAAGTGGTTCTTGAAATCAATTAATTCCTTGAAACTAAAATACAGACTATTTCAAAGTAATAATAATAATCGTCATTATTATTATTGCTGTTGATATTACTTCTTAGTAACTAAAGTTAAGTGCTAAATTATACTTTTATATTTATTATATATATTTATTTTTAAATTATCATATTTAGAGCCAAATTAATAGTATTTTTTTCAAATAAATAGTTAATTTAGTTGACTGAATACAATTTAGTTTTTATTTGATATATTTACAAGTTTAAATAGCTTTCAATAACTATTAAATTAATTGGTAATACAATTTTTGGCTCCAAATTTGGAGCCAAAAAAGAGACGATACTTTTGAAAGTAATTGTCACGAAGAGTAATATTTAAAATAAAAGTAAGAAGTACTTAATCAATTTGTCACCCTGGAAGATCTTTTAAGTGTTAAAGGCAAGGCAGTTGTTATTTGGGGCCAGAGGTCAGAAAAATCTTTTATGTATTACTTCACCCCTTTTGAGAAATGATCTTTTGTTAAAGGCAAAAGTATCGTGTTTGAGTTAATGAACTCAATCATTTCATTATTAATACTATCTGTTGTTGCCCTTGCTAATATTTCTATTTGCCCTACATTGAATACAGATATACAGAGCTTAAACTATTATGTCTTCAGTTATGCTCAAATAAATTCTGCAGCAGGTTCTACATCAGGATCTGGCCAATCGCCACCCAATGAGAGAAAGAGAAAACTATCAAGCGATGAACATGATTCTAGTTCTTCTGGACATCGACCTTCACGTAGGCTTCGATTAGAAGACTGTGAAACATCTTGTTTTAGTACACTTGATTTCCTTAAATTTTCATTGGAGGATATTTCAGCTTTTCACAAACCAGAGCATTTAACTGAAGCTCAGTTAATGGAATTGGTTCTTACTGAATTCGAGAATAACGGAGTTTCTAGGGAAGATGTTTCTTCTGAGCAAATACTTGCCTTTGTTAGTAGTCAAGCCAAAATATGCTATAAAAAATGGAAAACAGTTAAGCAAAGTCTTAAATCTTTAGAAGCATCCCTGATTGATTTAGAGGAAAAACAGAGGAATTCACCCGGTACTGATGAAGACGAAGTAAGGGCTTTTTCTGATGCTTATTCTGATATTATTTCTAGGCAAGAATTGCTTACTGAGTTAGAAGCTTCCCTAGCTTCTGTTTACAATAACTACTTATTAATAAAGGAGAAACATACCAAAGCAAGGAGAAGTGCGAGAATTGCTTCATCTCGCCAACATAGCAGTTCACATCCATTTTCTCCTCAAACTCCATCTACTTCGTCCTCACTCCAATCTGAATTTTCGCAATCTCAAACAAGGCTTCCATCAGCTCATACAACTTCACGTTCCCATTTTCGTACTCATCAATCAGGTAGAGGCGTAACTTCTACTCGTGGTCGTTCTACAAGAATGAGACACCGTAGACGTAGAAGAACATTACAATAATTAAGGTTATAATGAAATTGATATGGACTTTATTCATTGGGTTCCGGATAGAATAATAGCTTATATAGGGATGATCCAGAGTTTTGTACGAATTGATATTTGGTTATGTATATCGTCTGTATATGTATACGCGAAAATATACATATTTTTTTTTGTTTCGATATTAATTGGATATACCAGTTACTTTAATAAAGATATGTGAACGATTAACAATGATGATTTATTTTAGCATAAGTTATGTTATTGTTAATTTCCGATGTTTAAATATTAAAAATTGTAATGGTTATTAGAAGGATGTGGTAATATTTATTCAAGACCAGAGTTTAAATTATTATTTGTGTGGCTAGAATCATTAAATTTCAATAATTTTAGCTTAATATCCATTTATTGTTTATAAAAGCCTGTGAATAAGGCTCATTATTAGATACCTGGTTATTTTATTTAAAGCGGAAACTAGTATTTTAAATATATGGATTCAGTAGGTCATAAAGTCAATTTCAGCATTTAAGTAAGTTAGCATATCTACATATATATAAATATATATATATGTTTAATATAGGCAAATATACACAATTTATACATTGGTTTATTTTTATGTTGTCTTTCAATTAATAATGGTATATGACCTACACGTTTTAAGTAATTAATCAATTACACAATTTTTCGGTGAAGTTTTTAATGAAGTAGTATTTCTCTAATCAAAAATTTGATTGTTTTTAAAAGTTAATTGATTTAATATTGGTTTTTTAATCAGAATTTGTTTTATGGTTAGCTGATATTAGAAAACCATGTTTTCAATATCTGATATTTAAAATACATGTCATCTGAGACTAGTTAAAATATTTTAAAAACTTTAAGTAATTCAGCTGTTTTATTCTGTAATTTTGGAATTTTTACTTTTCCTAACAAAATATTCAGAAGAATGTATTTAGGCTAAATGGGTGAGAAAACAGCTAGAACTTCTACTAGTTATCATAAATACGCAATAATATGTGATATTTTAAAAATTATTTATATTGATTCTGCCTATTTTTTGAATTTTATATTTTTAGTTTGTTTTTTTTCTTCCACATAGGCATGCAGGCATACCGGTATTGCAAAACTACATGAACATTTTACCGGAGCTTAATACATGCAATTTTGAGCGGGCAATCTTCCCCACACTTTCCCAAGAGTTAAATGTAACAAAAAGGTAGCAAAGGGAAAAAAAGAAAAAGAAAATAGCCAAAAAGGAAAAACATCAGTAACATGTATTATCCGGTTGAATGTTAGCATTATATATAAAGAATTAGATGACAAAAGAGGTTGGAAAAATTGGATTTGGAAATAGAGTAATAGTATCAGGTGGAATATAATCAAAGAATTTTGAGAAGAAAGCTGAGTAGATTATATAAAGAATTGGGATTTGCTAGTGGTACATTTGACTTTTTGAAGAGTTAAAAACCATAATATATTCTCATTGATTAACTATACTAGACCTTACAATAACTTGAATTTCTCTTTGGTAAAATAATAATAATAATAATAATAATTAACTGTTAAAGTATTAGTAATAATTAAGCTTAAAATAGGATGAAATGAGTACTGGAAACAAGCGAACAATAAGACAAATATATAATGGTACAGACCTTTCAGATGTAGTATTAAATTTGCCACTAACTCCATATAGTGAGCAATTTTTGCCTTATAAACAAAAGTTGGACAAAGCATTATCAGATTTAAAGTTATTAGTTCAAGATCAGTTAGATAAAGAGGAGGAAAAATTGAACCTTGAAGATATTTTGGAACGAATTAGAAATACTTGGACGAGCAAAAGTGACTCTAAAGAACAAAAAGAGGTGATAAGTGACCAAATCAAACAAGACAAATACTTTGGTGTATACTTGGAAATAATTCAATTGGAGGAAAGTAAATCTGATATACTTGAATGCTTTATAAAGTGGAAAAATGATCATTATTATACTAAATGGGAGGAGTTTAATCAGCCTCCAAATGAGATGAGGGATTATTGGCTAAAGTTCAAAGATAAGATTTCAAAGATAATATTGGATAGTAGAAAGATAGGCTCAAGGCTATTACCAAGATTATTAGTTTCTGAAAATAAGCCATCACAAGAAGATTCTAGATTGGATAATGATTTAGATAATATGAAAAAAGAGACAAATTCTATTAATAACAAGAAACACAAAGATATAGGAGAATTGGATGAGGGAGATATTAGTAATGAAAGTCAGAATAATTTAGATCAAGAAACTAAAAATATTCAAATCAGAGAGAGCGAAGTACGAGAAGTATCTACAGAAGAAGTCAGTAAGGTGAATGAGGAAAATAGGAAAGGTCGAAAGAGACAGCAAAAAGAAAAGGGTTCTTCTGAGCTTTGGGGTCCAAAAACCGTCCCCAAGAGCAAGAATAGGTATATTAGTGGAGTATCAACAGTTAGAGCAGTTAGAAAAAGAACTTATAATAGTAATGGTAGAGTGAGAGTCAACAAAGATAAGGAAATTGAATCTGAAAATACAATTGAAGAAGGGAAAGAAAATATGATGAATAATGGTGGTGAACAAGTTCGGAATTTGAAGAAATGGGAAAGGATAGAAGAAAAGAGAAATGAAGTCAAGTTCAACAAGTATTTATTGAAGAACAAGAGTAATAATGAGAGAAGAAATCACGAGAGTCTAAAGTTACAAGAAAGTGATATATTAAATGACCCAAGAAAATGGTCTAATAACTTTTCTCAAGGTTGTAAAGATTGCTTCAGAGAAGAAATCTCTCTTTTGGATAGACCATCTTTGGAATTATCTAAAAAGATAAAAGAAGAAGTTGATTCTTTAATTTATCAAGCTGATAATGATAAGAAGAATGAAAGTAATTCTGGAAATAATTGTCAGGTTTTAGGAAATTTATGTAAACAGTTTTTGGAAGAAAATTTTGGATATGGTGATTTTAGAGAAGGCCAACTGGAAGCAATATATTCGATACTATTAAGTGGTAAAGAAAATAAGAGTTTTAAAAAAGGAAGTATTTTAATTCTTCCAACAGGATATGGAAAAAGTTTGTGTTTCCAATACTTATCATTGTTATTAAATATGTGGTTTGGGAAAGTTACAATAGTAATTACGCCTTTAATATCTTTAATGCAAGATCAATTAAGGACTTTAAGTAAAAGAATTAGAGGAGCAATCTGGAATTCAAGTGTATCAGTAGAAGAGAAGAAGTCTATTATAAAGTTAATTCAAGAGGGTAGTTTGGATATTTTATTTGTTACACCAGAAAGTATGTTTTCAACATTTTTAACAAAAGGATTGTTAGAAATTAATCAAGATCAACATGAAATTAGAATGGCTAGATTGGATTTGTCAAAGAACAAAATTGCATTACTATGTGTAGATGAAGCACATTGTGTTTGTGAATGGGGACATTCATTCAGACCAAGTTATTACTCTTCTATTGGACATTTAATAAATAACTTTAAAGTTGAGAGAATATTAGGAATTACTGCTACTGCTCCTTCTGGTATGTTAGAAGAACTCAAATCTTTGCTTAAAGTGGGAGAGGTTATACAACCATATTCTAACCAAAAAATACAAAGGGAAAATCTTCATTGTAAAGTTTTGCATCTGGATTCTATGAAAAAAAAAGCATTACAAGATTTTAATAGAGGATTAAGTTTGAATATTACAAAAGTACCAAAAATGTACAATAACTACTCTTTATTATGGGATCACATTAAATATTCTTTGAATGGTAATCATAATCCAAATAATAGTACTCAAGTAGAATCTCAATTACATGAGAAAAAGAAAACAAGGAGAGAAGTTTGGTCAAAATGTAGAAATATATTGATTTACGTCTGGCAAAGATCAGAAGTGGAAGCTGTAACAAATTACTTAAGAACAAAAGGAGCAAATGCTTTATATTATCATGGAATGATGAGTAATAGCGAGAGAGAAATGGTACAAAAATCATTTATTGATAATAAGACAAATATATTTGTAGCAACAACATCTTTTGGTATGGGAATTGATAAAAAAGATGTTGATGCAGTAATACATTGGAATATGCCAAATTCTTTAGAACAATATATACAAGAAACTGGAAGATGTGCAAGGCAATTGGATAAGTTGGGAATATGTTTAATGTTATTATCTGATGAAGATTATAGAAATAAGAGACAAATTATTTCAGCTTCATTAATAGATAAAACAGCTTTAAGATGTTTATTACATGTAATACTTGGTAGATATGATTTTAGTAATAATCATATAATGGATATAAATAATGATTTTGAAAAGAAAAAAATAGAATTGGAAATTTTCCCAATGGAATTTTTCAAGATTATTTTAAATGTGAAACAAATGGAAGAAATTGAGACTTTATTATATAATTTAAAGCTATATATGGATTATTTATTAGGAATAAAATATAAAGGAAAGAATATTAAAGCTAGTTGGTCTAGTTATATAAGAGGGAGTCCATATTTAAAAATCAGATGTTTTGATGAAGATTTTTCCAAGATTAAAGAGAAGAGTGATTTTTTTAGTTCATTATCAAGATTTTCAACAGAGAATTCTGGTGTTATTACTATTAATCTTTTAGAGGCATCTATGTTTTTAGAAAAGAGTTTAGAAGAATTGGAGGATGAAGTTGAGAATGAAAAAAGTACTTGGAAGATTTCTGTGGAAAGATTAACAAATAAACAATGTATAATTTTAGGTCAAAGTTTAATTAAAGACAATTCACAATATATTGTAGATATGGAAGAATTTAAATCTAGAAGAGATTTTAAATCTTTATTTTTAGAATCTGATTCAGAAATAATTAAAGAAAATTGGTTGGATATTTTAGTTGAAGATTTACATAAAGAGTTGGTTTATCGTAATTCTAATGAACTTTGGAAGTTGGATATTGCTTATTTTTCATTTCAAAAATTTGGAATGGATAAAAGTTGTAAGGATTCTATTATTGAATCATATTTTGCTAATAAAAGATCTGAGCTTTATATTAAGCTATTTGATCAAGAGGTGAATGAATATCAAAATTCAGAATCAATTTCAAATGAAGGTTTAGAAGGTATTTCTAGTGGTTTTATTAAAGAATTAATTTTTGGAAATTCTAATAATAAATCATTTGGAGATAATACCTTTGAAATGATGATACAGGAAATTTGGATTACAAAATGGAATCAGGAATTATTACAAGATCTTGCATTGGGAGGGAGAGAGTTAGTTCAATTAGATTCTTTAATAGGAAGTCAAGATATAAGTAAAAAAGTTGAAGAGGATAAAGATTCAATAGAAATTTTGAAACAAGAGAGATCACAATTATCAGATTTTCAAAATGAAGATATTAATACAAGATTAAGTGAAAGAAAGGAAATTAGGGAAGCATATCAGAAGATAAGTTCTTGTATAAAGTCAGGTATAAATAGTTTATTAAGCAATTATCTTAATGATTTAAGTCCAGTACAATGGGAAACTTATCGAATTTCAACAGAGAGAATAATATCTCACTTTTCTTCCAAGTTTCAAAAAGATTTTAAAAGAAGAAAAAAAGACGATACCCAACAGGAAGAAGCAACCTTAAGACAAGATTTTGGACATTATGTAGGGTTTGAAGAATTTGATGTAATTTTTCCAGCAGATATTGCTAGAATTCTGGTTGGAGTTACATCTTTTAGATACTCTCATAAGGTTAAAGGTGGTCTTAAGAAGGATTATTTGGATAGTAATGACGTGATTTCTTCGAAGTTATGGGGTAAATTTAAGAGTATACCATATTTTGTAGTTTTGGAGATTTGTAACGAAAGTTTTAAAGAGATAATGAAGAGCAAACTAAGTATATAATTATATATCTATAAAAATATTCAATTAATGAATTAGAACGCAAAGTAATAATAAAAATTGGTATATTTTAATAAAAATTTCACAATATATCTATGTAAATAAAGTAAGTGTTTGGAGAATATCCGATACTTCTTCAGTAGAATAAAGGAAATAGTTTGCAAGAGATGTATGTTTTCCAATTATAACATTGAAGATTTCACATTTTGAAGATTTACAATCTGGAATTTGCTCAGTATTTTGATTGGAGTTAATAGACTTTGAGAAATGATTGACTACAGAAAACATATCTTCATCAGATCTATCGTCTCCAATACAGAGTATCATTTCAAGAGGAGGAGGAGGAGAGTGAAAAGAAGATGAAAGATTTGGACTTGCATTGTTTTTTGTTAAATCATCTTCTTCACTCTTATTTTCATAATTATTATTATTTCTTGATAATGAATTAATTTGATTCAAAATTGCTTGTACAGCTACTCCTTTATTGATACCTTGAAGACGAACTTCTACAAAATCATTTCCTGAAATCACATTAACTGGAAAGTTTATTAATAATTCAGAAAGATAATTGGATAATTCCTTAGCTTGCCAAGCTCCAAAGTATGGCTCACAATATTTGAACTGGAATACTAAAGCTGTTCCTTTGTTTTCTATATAAGATCCTTGAGTTCTGAGCACATACTGTTCCATAAGCTGAAAGGTTATATTTTTCCAATTTGAAACATTGCACTGCAGCTGTTGTTGTTGTTGTTGCTGTTGTTGCTTTTGCTTCTGTTGGAGTTTTTGTTGCTTGTTTGGCAATAAAAGCACAGAATTGGTCTTTTGGTCATCAATTTCCTTATTATACTTTCCTAAATCCAAGTCAAAGCTTGCCTTTAAAGGACCATATAAATTATATTCAGATTCATTACTTTTGTTTACTGAATACATTACTGAAGGAGAGGAATAAGATGAGGAGAATGAGAGTGATGAAGAAGAAAAAGAGGAAGAGGAGGAGGAAGAAGATGATGATGATGAAGAAGAAGCAGATAAAGAAGAGGAAGAAGAAATGGCTGAGGAGGAGGAAGAAGAGGAAGAAGGACGATCTTCAGTTGAAGATTCAATATTGAGTTGTCTCCAAACGTTAGGATGAATGGGATCAATTGATTTGGGGAGTTTCAGATAATATCCATGCTCAGCACAAAGTCCAATATTGTCTATATCTCCAAACCATTCATCAAGAAGATGCCTTTCCCTTCCTGAAAAGATGATAATAATGTTATTTGGAGAACTACATAAATTCTTGAGAGCTTCAATAACTTGAGGCGGAGGAGCACATGAGATTTCATTTAACAAGTAAAAGTCTTCAAGCTTTTGTTCATCTTCTTCCTCATTTTTATTATTACCTTCAAAAATTGGTCCATTATTCATTACATTATGACAATCTGGTGAGCATTCTCTTTCATTTATACTTTGAATTCTACTGGTATTATTTTTGTCCATACATTTTCTAATTTCAACACGTCTATTCTTTTCTTCATTAACTATTCCAGGATTAGCAATGGGTACATTGTTATTGATTATACTGGAAATACTGGTGTTAGAAAAAGAATTTTCTAAATTTAAAGCTTCAATACTGGTACAGTTGCTATTGATATTAAAGGCAGCATATTCATTGGATTGACAAGATAAAGGAGTGGGGGAGGAAGAAACTGAAGAATTTGAATAAACTTGTATAGCAGAGGGAGATAAATTTTCTTCCACAGAAGTCTCAGCATCTCTTGATTTGGACTTTATAATTTTCGGAGTACATGTAACTAAACTATGTTCAATGGTACCTTCTACTTGTTTGCTAATGTTAAAATTTTCATCTTCACCACAGCATTTAGAAAGGCTTGGATTCATTTCAAGAACAGATTGGTTATTCTTTTCAGACTTTCTTTCATTATTTTCCTTCCTTTTTTCTTGGTTAGTTCCTATGGACGAAGACGAACTTCCATGTACAGCTCCAGCTCCAGCTCCAACACCAACATCATGCCCAACTCCATGCTCAACTACAGACCCAACTACAGACCCAACTACAGATACAGCTCTATTTCCTGCTCTGGCTCCAGCCCTAGCTCCAAATCCAACCCCAGCTCCATATCCAGCTCCAGTCCCGACTTCAGGCCCAAATCCGGAGTTACTGTAAAAGTTAGAGGAGGAACTAATCTTATCGAAAAAGTGTCTAAAATCTGGAGTAAGTGTTCCTTCGTTATCAAGAAGGAAAAGTTTCAAACCACCAGTTTTATCAGCTTTTTTGTACACTTGGGAAAGCAAGTTAAGACTAAGATGTTGAGAATTAAGATTAATTCGAAAATCCATCAAAGATGGACCAATTCCAAAAGTTGTATTATAGAAATGAAGCATTTCATTCTTCTTTCTTTCAGAAAAGATGTATAAATCCATAATGAATTCTTTGGCCCAGTTTACAGTACTATGAGATAAAAGATATGCCTTGTCCATATTCCAATGGTGTCTTTTTTCTTGAAAGATTCCTTTTTGGCAATAAACAGCCTTATCCAAAGTTTCAACTACATTCATCATATTCCAAGGATTTACTCTATAAGGACTGGAGAGGGTATTTGAACATCCTGTAAACTCTGATATTATCAAAGAAGGCAAACTATTTTGGCCTTTAAGTCTACAAAATGGACCAGATATTACTGTTTTATCCCCACCAATTCCAAATCCTCCAATTGTTCTTGTCTTCCTCATTATTCGATCATCATTTCCACTGGATTCACTATACTCTGAACTACTACTACTACTACTACTACTACTACTACTACTACTACTACTATTGCTGCTATTACCACTTGAAGAAGAAGAAGAAGTGTCACTAACTCCATTCCCAATAATCCTGTGACCATTATTCTTCAATGAATTTGAGTTCAAAAGAGATAGTGAATCATCTTTACAGATAATATATTCAAATGGATTCAAATTCAATCCATCTCTAACACTTGTATCAAAAAGACAATCTCCAGAAAGAAATAAAGAGTATTTCTCCTCTTGAGTTATTGAACCATATTTCAACTCTATTACTGGTTTTCCAAGTGATTCCGAAGATTTTGAATGTTTTTGATTTATTTCATTTGAAAGATTTACTAATGATTGAATTAGTCGATCTCTCTTCTCAAGTGTTAAAGTATTTGTTGGAAAAATATATTGAATCAAAACTACTGGTTGCTCTTCTTTAATATATGGATAATTCTGAAGAAAATTATCAAAAGCTTTAAGTTTAAGTTGTAATCCACTCAATTGATCAAGCCTATCTATTGATACAAAAATATAATGGTTCTTGTATTTATTCCTAATCTCTTGAGATCTTTTTAAAATCTCATGATTTGAAGCAATACTTTGAAGAATATCATTACATTGTATATGTACATGACCTATTCTAACAATTGTTTCTTGTTTATTAAATTCTGGATCTAAACTATTATTTGATTTTACTGATCTACTACTTGAAGCTGTTGTTTTATCTATTCCAATTAATCCACCAGGTTTAAAATAATGATCTAATCCAAGAAGACGTTTACATGATGATAAAAATTGCTTTGCATATGGAAAAAAATGAAAACCTATCAAATCTGCCATTAATATACTTCTTAATAATTCTTCTCTAACTGGAAGACATCTAAAAATTTCAAATGATGGAAATGGAATATGAAGAAATAATCCAATATTTACTCCTTTTACTCTTCTTGTTAAATATTGACATAATAAAAGTAAATGATAATCATTAATCCAAACCATATCCATATGTTCAGGAGAAACTATTGGAGTAATTACTGATGACCATAACATATTCATTTGATGATATCTTCTCCATTCTTCATGATCAAAAGGAGCATTACTTAATTCTTCAGGATTTAATACATTATGAAATAGTGGCCATAAAAATAATTGACAAAATTCATTAAAAGATTTGAATTCATTTTCTGGAGGAAATACTGGAATACAATCAATACTTTCAAGTAATTCTCTAATTTCTTCTTTTTCATCTTCTTTTTCTATATGGATACCAGGCCAACCAATAAATTTCACACTTTTTGATAATTCATTTCTATGGCCATGTAAAGTTCTCATTAATGAATGTTGGGAAGATTTTAGTTCAAATCTAAGCTTTTTCTTATCATTATTATTATTAATATGATCTATTTCATTATTAAATTCCATCTTTTCTAAACGAACTACTTTAACAGGAAGTTCCAAAGAAACTATTATTAAAGTTGATTGAGACTCTTTTCTAGTTCTTATCCATTCTTGTTCATCTTTAAGTATTTTACTGAGCTCTATTGCTCTGTTATTATTATAACTCATTTTATATTTAGTTAATTAAGAAAAACTCTAATTATAATATTAAATTAAATAATTTCTCTTTTTTTTTCAATGATTAATATATTCTATACATAATTGAACTCCATTACAGTTTTTTTATTTTTAAAAAAAAAAAAAAGAAAAGATCCTACAAATTCCGTGTTTTATTGGAATTATTTACCAAATTATCACCTTTAATCCTTTACTTATATAACCCCAATATCTAATATTATTTACTTTCTTTCTATTTATTCCTTTATTTCCTCACTTTAGTATCATATATATGCATGCATTAACTTCAAACATATAAACACATATATTTATGCATAAACATATAATATATAAATATGTATAAATATATATATATATATTTCATACATATACAATACAAATACATATATATATTTATATTAATATTTATTTATTTGCATTCAATTAACTTGAATTTTTTTTTTTTGTAAAAAAAAAATTTTTTGTCTTAAATACCGGTATGCAACTTTTCGAGACGAGACGAGACGGCGATGCACAAAAAAGAGCATGTTAATATGAAGTAAGAAAAAATGGGGATAAGGAGGGAAAAAGTAAAAAAGAGATATAATAATATATAAATATTATGAAATAAGTGTAATAATAATAATAATTTTATAACAAATGAAAAATCTAATAATGTGAGTTATGAATAAAAAAAAAAAATAAGGCTATTATTATATAATGATGTTTACAAAGAGACTAAAAGATTATCAAAAATCTAGAAATGTTGAAAAGAATAATTTTGAGAATATATTAAATAAAGAAAGTAAAAAATTTAAAGAATTTGAAATAGGAATTAGTAGATTTTACAAAAATAATGATATTACAGAAGAATTAAATAATAAAAGTTTAGCTAGTATTACAAGTACTAGTAGTAGTAATAGTAATAATAGTATAAATAATAAAAGTAAACAAGATGATATTTTAAGTAAAATAAGTTATTCACCAAGCATTGTTAGTAATGATTCAAAGACAAAATCAGATTATGTTAAAACATTAAGAAGTCAAAATAGTGTATTAAAAAGAAGGGAATTAATAATATCTGATGAAGAAGAAAATGATGAAGATGATAATCAAGATAAATATAAGAAAAGAAATAAAATAAAAGATAATTATTTAGAAAATGATGAATTAAAAATATTAAATAGAAGAGTTTTAATTTCTCATAAATATTATGATATATTAGAACTTCAACCTGGAAGTAGTATAGAAAATATTAAGAAAGCATATAGAAAAAAAGCTTCTAAATTACATCCTGATAAACAAAGATCAGAGAATGATGAACAAAAAGAAAAGAGTTTAATAAAATTTAGACAAGTTCAAGAATCTTATGAATTTTTAAGTAATCCAAATAAAAAAGAAGTTTATGATGAATATGGTGATGATATTTTAAAATATGGATTTTTAGATCATTGGAATGAGATGAAAGGTATATTTGAAACAAAATTATCGAATAATAATGAAATAAATATAAATATTAATAATAATAAATGTTTAAATAATGAATCAGAATGGGAATTTTTTTGGCAAGAATTATTAATTTATTTATTTTTTAAGCCAATATTGAATAAGAATAGTATTGAATTAAGGGATTTACCTGCAATGAATATATCAATAACAAATTATAAAATATTAATAAATAATTCATATACATATTTAAAAAAGTTATTAAGTATGCCAAAAAATTTGTTTGAGAATCCAATAGTAATGAATTTGGATTCAATTGATTCAAATTTAATAAATGATAAATGTTTACCAAATTTAAAGAAGGGATTATTTTCAAGACTTGTAAATAATTATAATAATTTACAAAATACAAAGTTAAAAATAGATAGTTTTACAAATATTCAAATAATTGGTTCAAATCCAAAAAATCTTGTAATAAATAAAGATTCAGTAAGTTTATTAAATACATTTAGAAATAAATCATCATTAAATGATACTTTTGGGATAATATTTTGTGAAAGTAAACAAGGATGGACAAAATTTTTAAATTTAGCAAAGAAGGAATTTGAAAGTAAGAATGGAAATAATAATAGTAAATATAATAATGAGGATAATTTAATAAATCAAAAATCTAATAATTTTAAAAGAAGATTAAAAGAGATTCAAGCAGAATTTGACTGGATGATTTTAGTTTTTCTATCAGAAGAACAACTTCCAAGTCAAGATCAAGAACTTCTTTTAGATTATTATAACATAAAAGATGAATTAAAAGAATTAAAGAATTCAGAAGATTTAAACAATTTGGATATAATTGAAGAGAAGATGAATGAATCTCATACAATTGATTTATTTCCTTGCCTCGTACATAAACCAAAAAATTCAAAAGTAGCTTCAAATTATAATTCAGATATTAACTCATATTCCAGACCATCAAGTTTACAAATTAATCAAATAATTAAACAACTTGAACTTTTATCAAATTTTGATTATGATGATTTTAATTATAGACATAATAAAAACTCTATATTTAATTTAATTTCCAATACAACGGAAGAGGCGCCACATGTGGGGAATGGCGGTACAAATGACGTGGCAAATTTTTAATGAATATTAATTACAATTAATAGTAGCAAGAAAAGTGAGAGGAAGCTTGTTTTTTATTTAAATAATTTTTTTTTAAAAATTTCCGTTGTTATTTGTGAATATTTGATTTCTTTTTCTTTTAATTTATTTTAAATGAATCAAAATAAGGCTTAGGTTATAAGAGCTTTAGAATGTGTGTTTTAGAGATTTTAACGGATTAAGGGGTTTTGGGTAGTTTTGAGAATTAAATTAGATGGTGAATATTAATGGAAATATCGACGGTAGTAGAAATATAGACAGGAATAGAAATAGTGACGGTAATATTAATAGTGATGTTAATATAAATATTGGTTTTAATTTGGTAGTAATAGTTATAGTTATAGTATTGAGGTTAGTAACTACGATAGTAAATCCCATATTGAAATAGTATTTGATGAAGCAGCAAATAAATTTGAAGAGTTTGAGAATTGTATAGAACTAACTTCTGTGGAATGAAATTTGAATGTTTTAATATAATTTAAAGATTTATTTTCAAAAATATCCATGTTTGTATTAAGTGTATTGGATGTAACTGTAATAAGAGAATCTGAACGTATAGAAATTTTATCAACAACATTTAAAGAGTCAATTTCTTTAATTGGATGATCAAAACAATTTCTATTAAAAACACGAAGTTTTGAATCAAAGGTAGATATCCAAATACGATTAAAAGATCTTTTCATAGATAATATTGGAGAATTTTGTGTTACATTGTTCATATATACATGAGAATCAGGTTTTCTTAAATCCCAAATGACAACATTTCCTGATTCAAAACCTAATAATACAGAATGATCATTAAGAGATTCAACTTCAATAAGTTTGTCACTTTTTTCAGTTGGATAATTGAATTGAATATCATCATGTTTCGAATTGTTAATATTTTTTAATAAAAGATCATTTTCTCTTGGAAAAATTATACTTTCTCTAGTAGGAAGAATGATCATTTTTGCAAGTGAATAGTAAATACCATTTAAATCCAATTTTTTAAAATTTTCAGTATTATCTACTAAATAAATCTCACCTTTTCTATTTTGTACATATATAATTTCCTTTTTTTCATCATAAATAGTTTTAATAATAGGTGAATCAAATTTCATATTTATACTTGAAGAACATCTCATGATCTCTAAATCCCAAATATCCAAAACTCCGGAAATATTTCCAGATATTAAATGACTATCATCCTTGATAAATTCTAAGCTTAAAATTGTCTCATTTTTTGTTAGTTTTCTTAATAATATTACTGGAACCTCTTCATTTTCTTCACTTATTAATCCTTTTCCCTTACTTTTCATTTGTTTCTCACCTTAAGCCAGCTCTATTACTTTTACTTAATCTCAATTCCTTTTATCTTGCTTTTTATTGATCAAATTATACATTCTTTTTAATCTTGCAATAATCACTTTTTTTCCTCCCCTCCTCCAAGTCCAAAATGACTAACAAATTTCCGCGCGCATATTGGCGCCACTTTGCGATGCATGTGGTTACAAAGGACGGTATAGGTGTTATTTTTAACAATAACTTAAAGAAAGAAAAAAGGAAGAAATAAAAAAAGAAAGAAATCAATAATTTAAATAGGTTTATATTTAATTAATATAAGATATAAAGACTAAATTAATAAGATTTGAAAGTAAATTGGTCATAATTATTAAAATCAATAAAGCCAATATGACGACTACTAAATTATGCTTGAGACAATTTTCCAGTCAAAAATTAATGATTTAGAGTAAAGAATCGTAATAAAAATAAGTTAAATTGTTGAGCCTATTAAAACAAAACGTAGCATAACCTGTATTGTGTCTTTATTCTACTTAATCCAATCTCAGGCTGAATTGGATTTTTAAATGACGATAACATGCTTTGTTTTAATTATGCTCAAAATTTGAGTTTTCAATAGCTTCAATCTTCCAATCAACAGAATGACCCTTTGAATAAAGGAAACTAAGGAAATCATTCCAAGATCCGCTCTTCTTTAAAGAAAGGTGCTTTAAGAAAAGCTCGAGTGCAGTTTTAGCATCAACGATAGAATCATGGACCTCAGTTTGGATATTCTTGTTGAGTACAAATTTAGCCAAAAATTTAAGACTGATATATCTTTCATCAGGGAGTCTGTAAATCTCAACAGTATCAATAATTTGAAATGGAGGAACATAAATATTAATTATTTTAAAGTCACTTGGGAGTGCGTGTCCAATAAATACTACACCAGCATCTACCAAGAACTGAAGTTTCTTAAGTATACAGGATTTACTGGTAAGAAAGTGAGATGAAGTTTTAGGATCCAAATCTCCAGGTCTCACTCCTGAATATTTTGTCAAATAATCTCTAGGTTGCTGACTATTTGATCCGTAAGATACATAATGGTCCATTATCAGTCCTTTTTTGTTATCAATTTCAACATTATCATTAGCTCCCGTTAATGATATCTTTCCACAACGTACAATTGAAACTCTTGCTAAAGACAATTGAGATTTTTTCAAGATTTCTTTTGTTCCATCAGATCTTACAACAGATTGTTCAACATCTAAAGCAACATACTCTGAATCCAGTGCAACAATCATTGGAGAATTTTGAATAAATTCTGAATGACTAGGAGTATTTATAAATCTTTCATTAATTTCTTTTGGTTTCTTCAAAAGTCCTTTAGAAAATGGATATCTTACAAAGTAATTTAAGCAAAGATTTGAAAGTTCTCTAGTTGTGAATGGAGACTGATCATTGATCTGACTTGGATCCGGATTTTCTGAAAGATTCTTTTCGTTCTTAATTAGCTTTATTATTGATTCCAATTGTTGTATTACGTGCTCATGTATTATTTTTGGATACTTCCAAGGTATCTTAAATTTAATACCATGAATATCTAAAATATCCATTTCAGAAATATTCTGGGTTAAATGACTTGATTCAAGATTGGTGTTAGTTTCTGAATTATTATCAGGGCTTTGATCAGGTATTACTTTGTCTTTACTAAGAGAATCTTTCTCATTTTCTTGATCAATGCATTCTTCATCATCATTATCAGTACCAGAAACCTTTCTTACTAAAAGATCCAAGTCACTTTGGGCCAAATCAAGTTGAAATTCTAAACATGGATATTTATTGAATAAGTAATTCAATAAATTCCCTTTCTTGTCTGAATAGAATAAGAAAGTAGGAAGTTTCCAACAAGATGTAAAATTAATAATCTCGTTCTTGTTATTCACTGGAAGAATTGAAGATCCATTGATCATGTACCATTTATCTTGTGTATTATTCATTTCGTTAAATAATAACTTATGCTTAACATACATACAAAAATGGGTACCGGATGGAAGCTGAATTGAACAACCTTGATAAACTCCAAATATCAATGCAACTAACTCATATTCTTGGTAGTTTCCTCCCATATTGGGATTTTCGTTGTCTAACTTGGATTCTTTATCTCGTTCACCATTATGTCCAATACTACCCTCTGTAAATACAGTAGTCTTATCAACCTGGATAATATCTATTCCGCCTGATGTCTCTCCAGTGGCACGTCCATTCTGAGAACTGAACCCTTTTCTTAACTTTGAGAATCGAATATCGAAAGGTATTGAATATTCTGTATTTGGAAGTTGTTCGTGGTTGGTTCCAGAGCCACTTCCACTTATTCCCTGGCTCTTTTTGACAAATTCTTCATGTTCTTCAGGAGACATACCTCCATATTCATTCCAGTGTTTTAGTGACTGGATATTGCAAGAAAGAACAAGAAGCTGAGGGAGCTTTGTGATACATCTAACATGCTGACAAGCAGTTGAAGTTCCACATTCCTTACAGAAGCTTCTTCCGGCAATGATCCTCAGTAAGTTAGAATTCAAGGCCTTCAAAAATTTCTCAGATTTCAGCTTCTGGGATAGAATTAGGTCATCCTTCTGACCCATTTTGGAAGATGTATCCAACTTCTGGCCTATCGGCATAGAATTCTGTGCTAATAAATGATTTGCTGGTATATCTAAATACGTGACAATCTGCGTTGATTTAAATGCGTGTTTAGCTTGTACACAACTACTGATTGTTGTAACCTCAATATTGAAAAGAGAATCTATCAACTTTTCAAAAATACAATTCTCATTTGTACCTCCAAACTGGCCAGGAGTACTTGTTTCTTGCTCATCGATTATCCTTTCAGTATTTGGATTAAAATTTGTTTTATTCATCATATCAACTTTCAAATTCTCCAAGAAGAACTTCCAAAAGATCTCGGTCTTCCGAATCTGGTTGAAAGCTGCTTGAGGTAAGTGACTCAATAAAGACATTCCATTAAAGTTAATATCATCGAATCCACCAGTTGGACTTCCTGATCCAACTCCTGATCCAACTCCTCCAAATTTTAATTCCCCAACCCCAGTACCTCCCAAAGAGCCATTACTATTCACAGATCCTCCTCCAATTCCAGGAGCCCCTACTAGACTTTGTTGACTATCCTCGGAATCTATCCCAAGCTGTTTTATTTCTGGTATATGCCTAACAGTTCTTAACATGTTTAATGTATAGATTGAATTGAGTATTACGCATGGAAATAAGTCGGGATTTCGTCCTTTTCCATTCTTTAAATTAAACTTGCAACTGTACAACATAAATGTTAGATGAACAAGCTCACAAGCAAGACAAAATTCTGAGGTACAGCCTGGTACATGAGCAAGAAGGATGTCATATGAAAGCTTTGGAATAAAAGAAAGTAACATAAAGAATGGCTGAGTAAAGTCCAAAGTATCGTTATCAAATTCTATTGAAACCAGACCTTCTCCAATTGAAGATTGATCATCCTCTGCTCTCGAAACTGTCTGAGCATCCCCTCCATTTGGAAGGGATGAGCTAGTACTCATATTTCCCAAAGCTCCTGCTGTATGAGCGACACCTTGGCCCGAAGTTCCTGCAGTTGAATTCTCAATTGAAGTTCCTCCACCCATCATCCTTCTGTTCTTCATTTTTTCCCGCCTATTCGGGTTCAATCTTGGTTTATAATGGAATTTAACGGGGACTAAGGAAAGGCTTTTTGTGTGAGAATGTTCACCTGAAGAGCCTTGAGTACCTCCAAATGCATAAAGAGACATATTCTTCTTCTTGCGATAGTACCAAATTGGCATAGAACCTCTAAGACAAAGGAGAGGGATACCATAAACCAAGTTATTGTTTCTGTATTTAGTCGTATCAGGGTTAATAGCAGCCTTTATAAAGTCAACCATTCTAAAATCCAATGCTTTTAGTTTATAATGGTCCATCTCTGGTCGAACTTCACGGATATACTCCACAGAAAATGCCAAAGCTCCGCTAGAGTGACCATGTCGGGCCTCTCCACCTTCATTGTGTTCCCTCGTGTTTGACTGAATTCCACTCTGCTTATTAATGCCCCCCATTGCATGCACTAAACCTTGCATGTCTCCCACGTTAGGCGGGCTCCTTATGGCAGAGTTCTGAGGTCCAGGGAGATTGGATGTGCTAATATTGAGACCAAGTGAAGAATCTGTTTGTCGGGGAATTGTTCTAGCTTTAACTATAGTAAGTCCGTGTGGGAGCTCATCAGATGATTTGTAGGTATTCCAACCAAATTCTGTTTGAATTTTACGAATTTGGTCAATATCAAACTTGTTGTTAAAGCTAAGTAGGTTATCTTCTTTAATATTAAGCTTTCCATTATGTAGTTTCTCAAGAATAGGAGGAATTCCAACTGAATTTAGAGAATCGTAAGCAACAACAGGACGTCCTTGAAGATATCTGAGTGCGACTGTAAGGTTAGGTATTGTTGGGTGTCCAACATTATGAGTGATAGGCTTAGTTACAGGATTGGAGGCAATTCCCATTAGAGTTTGAATTGACTTCACATATGAGTAATTATATAGAGAAGTATTCATTTGTCTGTTGTAACCTCCTCCAATGCTTGCTCCCGGTATATTTAAATTAGGAAGAGGATAAGAATGGAAGACACTAAAAGAGTGTTGATGATTTTGGTGATTATAAGCCGAACTTGAACCCATTCCTCCACCAACACCACCTCCAGAAATTCCTGAACCTGTGATTTGTTGCTGTTCTAGTTTTGTGTTGCTTGTACTAATATTCGTGTTTGATGAAGTATTTGGTTGAATTGAAGATGAGGAAGTTATTCCTCCATTTGTATGAGGCCTCTGCATGGTGTGGATTGACCCAGAAGTATCAGCCAATATTAGGTAATTGCTAGACGAGCTAAAATTAAGATTTGATAAAGGAACAGATGGAGTAGCATAGAATTCCATTTGGTCTATATTAGAGTGGTAAATTTGCCACTGTCCATTATTTCCAATAACGTATAAATCCTCAAAATCAGGTGTAGTAGCAGTTCCTGCTGAAATGGCCAGTGAATTATCACTCCAAGCAATGTTTATTGGTCCTGGAGAAAATGAGATATTTTTCCTTGGTCTGAATTTTCTGGTATCATATAATCTAACTACAGAATCCCTCATCATGTTTGTCAAATCTAAGTTCTTCTTATAAACCATCATTTCTGGTGAAGTAGAAACTTCTCCAGGATGGATTCTAATTAAATCAAGCACAGGAAGTCCACAAACTCCTCCAACAGAACTTAAAAGTTCATCCGACGATATCTTCCTATTTGAGATTGTACTGGTAATTATTGCTACTGTGTATTCATTAACTGCTAATCCTGAAACCAATGTCTCATTTTGTCCTGAATTAGTAGGATGTATCTGAATAGTATGTCCTAATCTTGGAAGTCTTGTATCAGCAATTCCAAGCATATTTACTCCTCCAACAATAAAACTTGAGGAACTTGCTGAGCTTTTAATACAGCTAATACTTCCACTATATGGAATACTGTGAATTGGTCGTACTTGCTGTAAATCTAGGATTGACACACCTTTTCCTGTTCCAATACCAATGATTGGATGACTACTCATCATATAAGACTGATATCTATTTGAATCACAGCACAGTATTTTTGAGCTTTGTTGCTTTTCATTGGTTAGTGTATTATATGAATGAGAAGATATTGGTGCTCCTCCTCTGGAATAGACACCTATTCCACTATTAGTCACTGTATATAAGTGCGAAGATGATGGAAATCCCATGTAAATCACATTATCTCTGACAAGTCCACCCCCACTTGCAGAATCAGCTATTCCTACTGGAAATGCTGTATATCTACTACAATGGGGAAATCTGAATGAACTCAGAAATCCATTTGTCCAACCAAGCCAAAGGAGCTCATAAAATGGATCACAATAAATTGAAGAAATAAAAGGCCTAATTTTCTTATTATTAGTATGGGAAGAAAACAAGCCAATCATATTATAACTCGTATATGTTTCCCATCCCCATGGAGCTTGTCCAACTCTCAAGTCTGCTCCTAAAGCCCCTAAGCCACTATCCAAATGTCCCGATCCAACCCCACCAAAATGATCATAATAGCCAACAGATGATCTACCACCACTCATACTTGTTAATCCATGATTAATTTCTGAAGAATAATATGCGCCGCCTTTATTAGAAATTCTACTGTCATAAAGTCCAATCCCTCCTGATTCAGTTCCCCCTGCTGCTCCTCCTTGATTAGCTCTTCTAGAAGAATTGCCTGAACCATTTGATCCGGTATCTAGACCAACAACTCCGCTTAAAAAAGAGTCCTCATAGTCTCCTTCTGAATATAATAGCCTGTTCTGCATGTATCTTTTCTTCCAGACTATCTAATCTTTTCCCACAGGACTGCATTACCTTTTTCCCAGGCTCTTATCAACTTCTTGAATTGTTAGATTAATTTTCATCTACTCCCTCTAAGAACTTTACAGAGTCTTTCAATTCTGATTAAGTTCCCACAATGTTTATACATATATTTTTCTACTTTCTGAATGCATAAACTTCCTCAGAAACTGTATTGAGATATTCTAATATATTTCCTAAATCAAATAACCTTTCTTATATTTGCATCTATATATATGCTTCTTTATTTTTCTAATTTCTATTATTTATTTTTCTTCAGTTTTCTTTATCCCTTTTATTTACGCATCTTTTCTGCCAACTCCGTGAGGGGGCTTGTACCCGCGCGCGGGTTAATTGCGTCATTAATTTATTCAAGAAAATTCATATTTTTAACTAAAGAAAAATATTGAAATTTTTTTAATTAAGTTTTTAATGATAATAGAACAAAAAATCTCAACTTAATCAATTGTTATTCATATATTTATTTGTGTGAAGAATGCTTAAGTTCTTATTACTCGTCAACAAGCAGGGTCAGATCAGACTAAGCCAGTACTATACGCATGTTTCAAAAGAGGAAAGATTTATTCTAGAAGGACAGTTAATAAGAAAATGCTTATTAAAGGGGGAAAATCAATGCCCATTTATTGAGTTTAATAACTATAAGGTGAGTTTTATTTTTTTTTCGTTTTAATTGCCCAAGTTTAAATGTTTCTCTATAATTAATATAGATTGTTTTTAGGAGATATGCATCGTTATATTTTATAATGGGACTTGAGAATTCTAACACAGTGGTAAGTTTTATTCTTCTACTTACACATAAAATCTTTATTTACTATTTTTCTTTTATCATCATTAATAATATTATCATAATTTCACCTAATAAAATTACTATCAAAAATTATTCTTTTCCAATACATTTTAAATAATGTATTAGAATGAACTATCATATTATGAACTTATACACTTTATTGTAGAGACTTTAGATAAATATTTTGAGAATGTGGTAAGTTTTTTTTTAATTAAATCAATTACATTTAAAAATTCGATTCTAACTAAATCATTATTAGTGTGAACTGGATATTATGTTTAATTTGGATAAGGCTCACATAATTATTGAGGAAATTATTATGTGTGGAAGAATTGCAGAAACTAATAAATCAAATATAATGCAGTATATGAGTCTTTTAGAAAAAGCCTCACAGAGCAATGACGATATTAATTCAATGATTATGTCTGTGAAAAAGTAGATTCAATCGCAAGTTCTATGAATTATTTTATATGAAATTTTTGCTCTTTTTTTCTCTCTTTTAATTTCCCTTTTTTTTTTAGTCATTTTTAATTATTCCCCCCACATGTTTAGGCGGGTTATGTATTCTTATACAGGGTTTATTTTGGGTTTAATTAATATTTACGTAGGTAATAATCTTTTTCAAATTTGGTTTCATTAAATCTATTGGTTGAGACCAATTGGGTATAACATTTTTTTCAAGAATTTTCTTATTAAGGAGCTATGAAGGATGCATTGTTGAAGACTAGAGTTATACATGTAAGTTCAGAATTCCCATAGGAAATGGGATAGCTTAAGATTAAAGATGAAGTTACTATTCATTGTTATTTTTTTTTTCTGTATTCTTAAAATTAAAAACAGTGTCTTTCAGAAGTCCTTAACCAATTACAAAATGTAAGTTTATTTTAATTCTTGATTAAAAAAAACAATTCATGAAAAATAACTAATTAAATTGAATAAAATACGCTTATCTTCTATATTATTAATCTTTAGGAGAAGTTCATAAGATCAAATATTGCAAAACAAATACTAGAGAATTCATGTGAAGCGATGCATGAAATTCTTGATACATCTAATAGATTTTCTGGAGTAAAAAGAAATTCTCCTTTATACTTAGATTCTGATTTAAATATTGAAGGGAAGATGATATTTCATAGATTCCATAAGCGAAAATGGAAAATGTATATAGATTCTAGCAAAACAAAAATCTTTAGAATGAGGAGGACTCAGACAGGTGGTGTGATTCCTACTAATATTCAATTAGGAGCAAATCAAAAGATTAGAATTGAAGCAATTGATTGTCTTGATTGCAGAATTGATCATTCTGACACTATAGAAAGAAGAGATCACGGAGTTACAAGTTTAATTAAGAAAGATGAATTTAGATACTAATATTCAAGATAGTAGAAAAAGAATTACAGAGAAATTCATTGATTTAATATGAATTATTCAAATCTTTTGATATAATTTATAATTTTTACTAATAGATCTTATCTTATAGTTATATTTTAATAAAACATATTCAAGTCTATAATGATTAATATATTGCAATAAATATAGGGGGCTTAGTATGAATTTATTTATAAATATATATAAATAGATAACACCCCAATTCAGGATTTTTGTCACTTTTTTGTTATAACAATTCTTTTCGAATTATTACAAAAGAATTACTAGTTAATTATGATGATGATGGTGATGATGATGATGGTTACATCCTTGATGTCTATGACAGTGATGATCTCCATAGTTATTCATAAAATTTGGCATTCCAGAGTTGTATGGATTAAAACGAGGAAGTAAGTTAACTGGGAAAAATCCCCATACTGACCTTGTTGATGGAGTATTACTAATCTTTGGATATAATTGTTGATTTTGAACTAAAGGCATATACTGGCAATGAGACTGATCTTCACTAGTAATAGGAACTTGGATACGACTTCCAACAACTCCTGAATTTGGTAGAAAAGTGGATCCAGTGTTTTGAAGTCCTTGAGTTTCAATTGAAGATGGTGGAAAACTATGAACAAAAAATTTCTCTGGTACTTTATTAGTATTCTTAATCACAATCTCAGAATGTTGTTTTGCTGCATTACTTTCCATAATTTCTTGACTAAATAACCAAAGATTTTTTGCCATTCTTGTTGAATCTACAAGAGCCAATATATGTACAATTAATAGAGAATTGGCCAATAAAAGTAAATAGAATCCCCATCCTAGTGAACCTTTGAAAGGTTCAATTGTAAATATTGGAACATCAGAACTAAATGATAGTATATCCTGTAAAGATTGGCTCAAATAAATAACTAATACACTGCAAAAGCTGACTCCTAATAAAGCCAAAATACTGAATAGAATTGATACAACTGCTAAACCAATTCTTGGTTTAGATTTTAAAATTACTTCAGATGTTTTACAATTTGTCTTATTATCTTCAACCTTGAAACTTCTGCTATACAACATTAAGAATGCCACCCCAAATATAGAAACGGATGCTGAAGCTAATAAAACAAAGTATATAATATTTAAATAATTAGTCAAAGAAATTGCATCTTCGCAAGAATTTGTTAAGAATTTATACTTTTCTGAAGGGTTACAAATTGCCTGAACAACATTAGCAAAGCTACCATGAATTTCTTTAATACCATTTACACAAAATCCTAAAAATCTTTTGCTTCTAGATGAACAGTTTAAAGTAATGTAAAGCTGGCTTGGTGTCAATTCCCATGATAGAATAACTCCATCAAACATAGTCCAATTTTGAACTAACATTACCCCTCCAAACGCACATCCTGAAAGCTTTTTTTTTGTTAAAGAAGAAAAAGTTAATGTCACTAATTACCACTCAAATCAAGTCAGATTAGGAAAATGCTAATCTAACTTATTAGACTCTAATCTTTAAACTTACCAGTATAGCAATTACCAAATTTGCCAAATTAGCAGTAATAACTCCTCTTTTAAACATCTTGATCACAAATTTTTTTAAAAAAATGCAATTAATTACTTATTTACTTGGTGTTTTTAATAAAAATATAAATATATATATTTATATATATTTATCGTTAATTAAGTTTGTCTATTAAATTCCAATCCTGATTTAAATGATCAAACAATTAATTAATAAATCTTTAAAATATAGAAATAATTTTCTGAAATTTTATATTCAACTAGTTAATTTTCTTCCTCTTTTCTTCTATCTAAATTATTATTATTTTTTCTTTTTATTTCCTCAAATATTAAACATTTATTAAATATTTAATATACTTTCCCTCTAAAGGCTAATAAATATCTTAAAATTATTTCCCGCCTAAACATTACAATTTTTGCCGATACTTGTAAAATTGCATATTTGCAAGTTTGATGAACATTTTTATTAAAAGAAAAAAAGATATTTTACTGGAGTTTTAGGTTTTATGTTTTTAGGATTTCTAGAATTTTGAAATCAATATTAAAGTGTTAAGAATTTGATAGAATTTAATAATGTAAGGAATATATATATATATGTATATATATATATATATATATATATATATATATATATATATATATATATATATATATATTTTAGAAAGAGAATAATATAGTTGAAATAAAAATAGAGAAAAAAAAGAAATATAGAAAAGATAGTAAAGCTATAATTAGTAGTATATAGAATTCAATTATTAGTTAGGGATTGCTTTCTTTTAGTTCTTACTCTTTTTTTTTTCTCAGAATCTTTAAGCTCAGAAGATTTCTTGGTAGTGTTTTGTTTCTTTTTCTTTTTCAAACAAGAAAGAGGATTTGGATTTTTCTTTTTCTTTTTCTTAGTTCTGAAATTAAAAGGTGAAATATTTATGAAAAATGATAAAGAATTAAAACTTACTTTGATTCTTGGCTCTCATTATTATCAAGATTATTATTATTCTGAATTAAGCTCTTTAATGATGGAATTAAAGAGTATTCCCACTTTTGAGGCCCCATTCTGTGTTCTTCAGATGCAAACTTGTGATTATAAGATGCAGTAGATGGTTGTTCCAATATAGGAACTTGATTATTTAAATAAATCAAAGGAACTCCAGGAACTTTATGAAGTTTCTTTCTTAAAAGAGGATCTTGAGAAGCAACAATGAATTTTTTAGAATTATTATCTTTTGAAATAACATCTAAAATGCATCTAAAAGAATCAAATGTACGTGGAATATTTTGATTTCCTGCATTATTAACTTCAGAAATAGTATCTTTTTCAGTTTGATCTTCTTGATCAGAAGAAATATCCTGACTGTTTGTTATAAGAGAAATCTTATGTTCAATATTAGAGATATTTTCATTACAGTAAGTATGACCACATTTATGCCTGAAGTATCCTCTAGCTATTAGTTTTGCACCAGAAAAATCTGCTTTTTTACTTTCCAAATTATTAAGCATTTCAATCTCTTTGTATATGCAATCAGTTATAATGGGAGTAGTTTTCCCATTCAAAATCTTTGGAAACTGTTCTTTTATATGTATTTTATTTTTAAGAGCTGCCATAATAAAAGTACCATCAACTAGAAAATAGATTCAAATTATTAGGAAAAATAATAACTCATCTTTGGAAGAAAGAAAAAAGTAGAATTTATTAGAAGTAATAGTTTTATTAGAGGCAAATGTTAGTAAATAAATAATATTATTGTATAACTCTTTTATTCAATAATTATGATTTACCTCTATCTAATAATTTTGGTCTTCTAGAGTTTAATATTTTTAACTCTTCTTATCTTTTTCTATTCTTCCAAAGTTATTTTAAACTTACTTAAAAGTCTATATGGCTCCTCAAAGCCATAGTTTATTTTATAATACTTTAATATACGCTTAATCTGTTTCTTTCTATTAATCTTCATTTTTTAAAATAATTAATTTAGTTTCATCAAATCATAAATCATTAAACTTTAATATTCTTTTTCTATTTTAATCAATCATATATTTATACAAACAACCTTTCCACTCTTTCTTTCTTAATCTTTTTCCTACTAATCTATTATTTATCTTTTTCCATTTTTTCTTTTATATTTATTTGTCCTTTATAGACTATGGCGCCAAAAGTCAGGATCCTTTACTACGTTGGATGGCGCCACATGTAAATAATAAAAATTAGTATAAGAATAAAGTTGAAGAACAAAAATGAGTGTGTATAAATATATAATATATACATTATATATTAGAGTTTTTGTATTTTGAAAAAGGTATAAGGTAGTGATTTGGATGTTTAGATTTTTATTGGTATAAAATATCTATAGAATTTTTTTTTTTGATTTTTTATAATAAAATTAACTAATTAGTTGAATAATTTCAGTTTCTTATTTGTGTGAATTAATAAAAGCTCCTAGCTTAGAGAATTATGTAATTAAAAGAAAAAGATACTAATAAGTAAGTAAGTTTTAGAATTAGAAATTAATATAATTTTTTATCTTTTGGATCTTTAAAAAGTTGATATATAGAATTATTTCCATATATTTGTTCGTTTATAGTATTATTTTCTGGAATTTGACAATTTGGTAAAGTGAAATTTGAAAGTAAACAATCAATTGCAGCTTTTTTTAGAGCATTAGCAAATTTTTGATCAGTTTTCTATTTTTGTTAAGATTAAATATAATTGAATATTATTGTTAATAATAATAAACTTACATTTTGTGGAAGAGGACTAATAAATTCTGAAGTCTGAAATACTCCAATTCTGGTTGCATTATCATAGAATTGATTAATTGAACCATTTTCTGGAATTTGAAATATATTAGATGGAGCTTTTCCAATAGATTCTAATAATTCAATCTAAAAATAATTAATAAAACATAATGATTATTATAAGAAATTGGATAATTAAATTGAAAAATGGATATTTAAATTAAACTTACTGTTGGCTCTTGTTCAATATAATCAATAAAGGTTTGAGTAAGTCCCATTGTTAGGTGATCCTTTAGGAAATAATTTTAGGTTAAATTTCAAAATAAAATCAAAAGCTTTACTTACCTCCGTATCATCAAGAAAATTACTAATTCTTCTTTGAGCTCGTCCAATTGTAGAAGTATTATAAATCTTCCAAATAGGTTCACCAATAGCAACTCCAACTTCTTTAAGATTGGTGCATTTGTGAATCTGAGGATTACAATAAAAGTCTTGAACTTTTACTTTAGGTCCCATTTGATTTGGAACAAGATCTGGTTGTTGAGTTCCAGGATATATAAAAGTTGCATTGATTATTTCTTCAACAGGAATTGACCAGTTTTCTTGTTTTAAGTTATTTAATGAAGTTGAAATAAGCTGATCCACCGCAACTTTTCTATCATATGGGTTAGGTAATTCCAACCGAGTCAAATTTACTATGTCTCCAACTGTTGTAGACTTTACAATCTCATCTTCTATGTGTCCTTCTTCATCTTTATTGTTTTGATCTTTGTGGTTATTACTGTGTTTGTGCTTATGGCCGTGGCCATGTTTATGATAGTGTTGGCTGTGGTGGTTTTGTCCTTGTTTTTGTCCTTGGTTTTGGCTTTGAATTTGGCCTTGGTCTTGGCTTTGTATTTGACTTTGGTTTTGTTCTTGGCTTTGGCTCTGGCTTTGAATTTGTTCAATAGCTTCGTTAGTAGCTACTGATCCAAAATCATTACTAAGGTTTGGATCAGATATTTCAATTCCATTTCCTAAAGCTGTATTTTGGATTTGAACCAGTTCATTCTGCCCTAAATTCTCTGAATAATCCATTCTTCTGGGCTCCTTTCTTACATTGTATGATACATTCCACCAAGCTTCATCCTTACTTGGGATCTTATGCTTAAACTCTATGGGCCTTGCAGTGTTTGTTCTAAATATAGGCTTCTCAATGCGGTTCCAAGTCCATCTAGAATTTTCATTATTTGGAATTTCTGAAGATGTTAAGTAGTGAATTGAAGAATACGGAGAAAAATATTTGTTAATTTCTTGTCGACTATTTACATTATAGCTTTGTCTTGAATATCCTCCTCCTCCTCCTCCTCCTCCTCCACTATTTACCACCAAGGGTGATTTTGACAAAAATAAAGGCACTTTTCTTTCTTCATTATTTGAGTAAATTATATGATAAGTATTATCGTTAGAATCTACTCGATTTCTACTATTCTGAGGATCTAAATAAGTATTCATTTCACTTCTTAAACCATAACTCTGTGATTGAGCAAAACTACCAAAATTTGAATTATAGTTTGAACTCACTGTTGGATTCATATTTATTAAGCTTCCATCTGAATAATATTGATTCTGATAACCATTCATATTATTTAAATTTCCAATCAAATCTTTAAAATCTCCATTCAATTGTGGATTATTATTTAAATTACTTTTTAATGCGTCAATTATTGCTTTAGAGTGATCCTCTGGAACTACTTGATTATAAAACTCATCATCACCATTTGACCTTACACTTACTATTAGTAATTGCAAATGTAATAATAAAATCAATAAATTCCATTGATTAAAGTTTGTATTTCCCTGAACACCTTTTTGAAGCATTAATTATATTATTAATATTAATATTAAAGATTTAATAAATTAAGAAAACTCTAATAACTCTATTTACTTTATTTATTTAACGAGAATTAAGTTAAGTTTAATTTAATTTTTATATTTACTCAACTATGTTAACTAGATAATCATAGATTAAAACATTTTTTTTTCCTCTTTTTAAAAACCTATAGGATAAATATATAACTAGATAAAAATATATTATGCAAAATTCAATTTTAAGTGGACAAAATTCAAAGTAATAATAAAACAATATTCATACAAATCTGTAAAGTATAGTAAATATTTAATTATAGATTGAATTCTTATTTGCTCAAAGTCAATCAATTTTCTTATATAATTCTCCAATTTCTATATAAATTACTAGTTTTAATTTCTTTTTATTTATTAAATTTAATTTAATATAATTTATTACTAATTTGCATGTACACGTATTACCGGTATAGGAAAAATAAATTATAGCGGGGTTTCAATGAAAATGAAAAATTATATAAAAAATAGTAAAAAATCACAATATTTATGATAAAATGTAAAGTTTTTCCGACATTTTTAGTCATTTTTGGTATTTTCTATGCAATCACTCTATGCTCAACTATCCAATATATAGGATATTGTGAAAACCATGAATTTCATGAAATTTACGTCAGAGTTATTGAGAAACTATATAATAAAAATGAGGAAATTACCAAAAGAGACAAAAGAAATGAAAATAATAAGCAAATAATCATTGGAAAAAAATATTTTAATGCACTTGATTCTATTAATAATCAGAGAGAAATCCAAAATCAACCAAATCTTGAATATTTAAAAGATGAAAACAGTATCTATAAGACATATTCTCAAAGAAGAAGTTATTTCACAAACTTAAATCCTGCTGATTGTAGAATTAATATTCTAAGAAGACACAAAATCAAAATTTCAAGAGTTTCAGTATCTGTAATGGAATCATTTGATCGACTTATTCAACTTGTTGATATACTTTCTTCTAGAAAACCATGCCCTTATTGTAAAGGTTGTAATGATTCTAGACTTGACAGTTTACCAATATGGGTTTCCCCAATTCTACATAGACAAATAAAAAGAGTAAATTCTCAATTAGATAATAAGTTATGTCTAATATTAAAAAAAGATTCAAAACTCAATTCCATTATACGAGAGATCATTTTTTCAATTAAAGATAAAAAGTTAACAAACTTTGATGGTATTACTAGTAATTATATTACAAGCTTATCAAGTTTAGTAGCTAGAACAAAGTTAAGAAGGAAAGAAAATTTTCCTTTATATCTTCTTGGAGGAATTTTTGAGCTAATGTTAGACGATTTACGTAAAGTTGGTATAAAAATTAGCTCTTGTCATCCTTCACAATTTCTATTTAAGTGTTCTTGGCATCCAATTAAACAAAATTTGGAAATTTCTGCTAAGCTTAAAGCTGTTTCAAAGTCTATGTTGAATATATATAAAAGTTTGGAGTTAGAATCAGATTCTACTACTTCAAATAGTGATAAATCCTTTAAATTATCTTTTAAGAGGAAAATATCTGGTGAATACTATGAACCTTTTAAGGTTTCAAAAGAACAGTCCAATAATTTTGAAGAAAGTATACTTAATAAAGATATTATTAAGATTCCAACATCTTCAGGATCACATAGTTCTTGTATTTCAACAACAATAGGAACTTCTGTTGGTTCAAATTTATCTTCTACATTAGGATCTTCCCATATTTCTCCCCAAAATAAATGTATTCCACCATTTTTGGATAGTATGATTATGTTAAGAAATGATGGAAGTCCAAATCCTGATTTACATATATGTGGTAGTTTAGAAACTATTAAACATAAGAATACAAGATTGGAAGAGAAAGAAGAGGTTGAAATCAAAGTTTCTAGAGAAGATAAAATGGATGAGAAAAGTAAATTAAAAGTTATTCAAGGAGCACCTTATGTAAGCCAATTAGCAGCTCTACATTATGATTATGCATCAAGTTCTTCTAATAGTAAAGTTTTATCTTGGAGTGAAGGAGTATTACGTCCAAAATCTGTTCAATCTTCTAATCCAGATTCATATCTATTAGTACCTTGTAATAAGCCAATGTGGTTTGTTATAGGATTTCAAGAAGATATATTTCTTGAATATATTGCATTATTTTCTCTTGAATATTTTTCATCATCTTTTAGAGAAATTGAAATTTCTGGTAGCTTAATATATCCAACTAAACAATGGATACCTATCGGTATATTAAGAAGAAATCAAATATTACCAAAAGAAATGTTTGATTTAAAGACTTTATGTGTAAAACATGATGAAGGAAATCATCTTTTTGATCATTTAGTCTATAATATTGATGATCATGATCATATTCATACCAGTTTAAAAGGATCTAGAGTATCTGATATTAAAGAAGATAATACCTTAAGTAAAGCATCTGATAAAATAGATCATAGAAATAATAGAGATCAATCAGTATCTGGTATTAGAAAAGATTCTATTATTTCTGGTGGCCATATTAAGGAGAATAACTTAGTTCATGGTTCAAATCCATGTTGGGTTCGTTATATTAGAGTGAGAGCAATATCATATTATGAAGAAGGACATTATTATTGTCATTTAAATAGGATTCAAATTTTTGGAAATAATGTAATTAATAGATTAGAGGTTGAGATGGGAGGAGGTGATAGAAGAAGTTCTATTTCAATGTCAGAGATGGAAGAGAGTGTTAAAGATGTAGAGAATCGTCTTTGGAAAAGAGATATTGAAAGAGATATACATGAAACAATAAATGATCAGAAACCACAAATAATGTATTTTAATTCTAGTAATTTTAATACAGGTACAAATAATAAAAAAAGAAAAGATGATGATATGCTTGGAGCATTTGAGGTTAAAAGATCAGAAAGTAGGAGTTTATTAATCAAGAATCAAGAAAAGGATAAGTATATTGATAAGAGAGAAATTTTTGAAGATCATTTAGAATCAATAAATGGTCGTTATTTTACAAATTCAAAATCACATCCATTATTATCTCTAATAGATAGAGTTAAGATTTTAGAGAAACAATTGGATACAGTGAAGCTTGAAAGAAGAGCAATTATTGCAGATTTTAACTCTTCTTTTGATGATATAAATGATTCAATATATAGACTTTCAAATTCAGTAAAATTTCTCCAAGATATACTATTGGGTTCTAATATGAATAATACAGAAAATGAACAAAATGATACAGATCAGATCAAATTTTTAAAATTGGGAGATATTTATTTAATCCAAAGTTTAAATTTAGTAGGAAGTTACCTTGAAAGATTTCTTGGAAAATATTATTCAGGTGAAGCAATAACCTATTTAACACAACTATTTGAAAGTATAAGGTTATCAATACTAAATTTATTTGGTTACTTTTATAATCATTTCCAGACTTTAATTATTGCATTACTTTTTACTACTTTATTTATTTCTCAGATAATTCTATTTAAAAAGTATATTTCATTAAAAAGAAGACTTCATAATACCTTACAATTCTTTAAATCTTATTCTCAAAGTAGCAATGCAAGTCCTAAAAATAGTATATTACTGGATGAAAACTTATTTTTTCAAAAAAACCTTAATTTCAAACTCCATTCTAATCCTGTAACCAATACTTATAGATTTTCAAACAATCAGTCAAATTCTAACACTATTTCTACTTCAAATTCTAATATGAATTCTAATTTGAATATAAACGATGGGAATAATATTTCAGTTGGAGATATTACATTAGGCAATTACACTCCTTCAACAATAAAAAACAATAATAATAACTCTAATTTAACTTTTGAAAGTAATTCTGTGGTATTTCAAGGAAATGAAACAGCGTTTTTATCTCAAACAAGTGTTGAAAATTCACACAAGGATTCAGAGATATGTAAAATTGACAACACAAAATCTCAAAATATTACAACACATAAACAAGAAGCTAAAGAAGATTTTCCAGATATTTCAGATACAATTGGTAGACATGAATAGAAAAATCATATTTTGTTTAATTCAGTTTAATTTTTTTGTATTTTATTAATATTCTTTATTTTTATTTTGCTTATTTTATTTTGTAAAATTTTTAGATCTCGAGACATGATACCGTTACAATTTTTTTTTACATACCGGCATTATTAATATGGTATCGAATGATTTGGCGCCAAAGTGGTAATATTTTTATATCGATGAGAAAAAAAAGAAATTTTAAGAAAAACAAATTAATAGTAAAGTAATAAAAATAAAAGAACTTTATGATAGGACTTAATGGATTGGAGTTATTAGAGAAAGAAGCTTGGAAAGCGAACAAAGGTTAAATAAGTTAGAAAGAGTTTATTTGAATAGATAGTGTATATATTTATATAAATATAAATATATTTATGGAGAATATAGTAAATCATAAATATATATATTTGCTTATATATATATATGTTTATATGTTTATATATATATATATGTATATATAAAGGCAAATAATCAAGTTGAAACTGATTAAATAAATAAGTTTTGAAGAAAAATTTGGTAGAATTATGGATAAAGAAACTGAATATAACGAGATTTTGCTGGGAAGCATAATTAATGGATGTAGAAAAGTTAAAAATGTTAAGGAAGCTGATGAATTTGAGAAATTAGTGGATAAATATTTGAAGCAAGTTTCTGATTTTAGTGAAGGTGGAGGATTGAAAGATAATTTATTCAAGGATGAATTTCTATATGAGCCAATAATAGATGAAGAGAAGATTCAAGATAAGATGATTTTTGGTAATGTAAATATTTTAAAGGATCATAATTTAGTATTATACCTTCAGGATGAGATACTGAGAATTAATTTAGAGTTGGAACAATTAAAAAAGGAACAAGAAAGAAGAAATATCGAGGCAAATAGTATTAACTTTAATGAAAATTGTTTAACAACTTCTATTATGGATGATGATTTAGATGATGGAGAAGGAGAAGAGATATGTGAGGCTCTAGATTTTGATTCAGGAGCTAATTTAGGCTCAAGTTCTGGTTTAAATGCAACTAATAACAATAGTAATATTAATAATTCATGCTCCTCTTCTACAAAAGATTTGAAAGCTATAAACACAAAAAAGAAGAAAACTCATAGAAGATACTTTAGAAGGAAGAACACTAGCTCCAAGGAAAAGACTGAGATAGATGAAACAGAAAAGATATTAAGATCAAGAACTCCTTTGGATATTTTTACTTTAGCTTGTAAATATTACTTGAAAGATTTATATGATAAAGGAGGTAGAGAACTGGAGAATTACAATTTACAACAACTACCAATAGCACAAGATCATAGAAGAGGTCCATACTTAAATTTAAGCTTGGGAAATATTAGAAACATTAAAAAGATTAATTCAGTTAATAGCTCAACTTATGGAGAAAATGGTCAATTCTTGAATGATTTATGTAAAATATATCATATTTATCAAGTTAATCTTGTTAAAAGATCTCAAGAAACTTCTCAAATTACTTTAGGTACCTCTTATGAATCATCATCTTGTGCTGGACTTACTGATTATAATCACAAAAAGTCTATTAATTACAAACAAGGACTACTAGGAGCTATTGAATTTCTAACTCCAGATTTCAATCTATCTAATCTCACACTAAAAAAAGTTGAAGATGAACATACCAATACGGCATTCGAAAATCTTTATATTGATTCTTCTAATTCTAACAATATTTCAGATTCTTGCTCATTCTTTACAGAAAAGGCGGGAAACTCTGAAATTAATAATAATTTAGAAGAAAATGATCATAATTATAATTACTTGGCTTCAGTTATGGAAAATACAAGTCAGGCTTTTAGAACTGCAAGACAAAAAGTTAAGATTTGTGTTTTGCCTGGTAGAATTAAAGAGTTGGATCAATTTATTAATAGTGAAATTGATACAAATAATAAAGATCTAAAAAGGTACCGAATACGATTTATTAATGAAAATAAAAATTCTCAAGATTCTAATTCTTCTTCTCATATTAATAATGATTTTGGAATTACAGAATCTTTACAAAAACTCAAAGAAGAAAATATTGAGAAATTAAATTCTTTAAAAGTTTTAAAGGATAAAATTAATGAGATCATTACTATCGATAATCATCAAAAAAATACTGGTGATCATATTCCATTTCTTATATCAACATTTAACTATTTAATGGATGAAATTAAGTTATTAGAATCTATTTTAGAAGAAAGTAAAGATGATCATACTCTTGAAATTATTAAAATCTATCAGGATGATTTAGTTATTGATAGAGAAATACAAGATTATATTGAAGTTATACTTGGTATACCAGAATATGTATCTTTAATGCCATACTATACTAGTCTTTGTTATCCAATACAAGATCATAATAAGTTTGCTTTAAAAGTTATTAAAGATATTTTAAGACCAATTAATGGTGATTTTTATCATCCTATTAATTTACTTGGTTATTCTTCAAAAATTCAAAGAGTAAGAAAACATATTAAAAGAAAAAAGATCATGATTAGAAATGAAATATCAAATATTAAAAGATCTTTACATTTTATATATCATCGTTATAAAAGATATGTTGCATATAATGAAATGTTAAATAGTGAAAGAGATCTGAATTTTACTTGGGGTTGTTTACCTTTAAGAGCAATTGATCATCCTGATCAATTGGTACCTTTACCTATTGGTTATTTTAAACATGATTTTAGGTTTAAAGTATATCATAAATTTCTAGATCTTCTACCTGAATGTAGAAATAATGATATATCAAAAACTTATATGATGTCTTTACAAAATATTCAAACACCAATACTTTTTACTAATTCTAATAGAGCTCTTGTATTTGGTGATAATATTGATTCTACTAATACTAATAATAATCAAAAGTTATATAATATTCAAACAAAAGGAGGTATATTAAAAGGAAGTGATCATATTGGAAATATTGAACAAAATCATTCTGAAAGTATTAATCGGAATACTCATGATATAAATAATATCTCTAATTCAACAAATGAAACACTTAATACTGTTAGTAATACAAGAAGAAAAAGAGGAACTGGAGGAATTGATGTCGGTACCTTTGAATTAAATTCTACAAGATCAAGAAGGACAAGAAATTCTAATGATAATTATCATTCTTCCAATAATATTATTGGAAATGAAGATCATTCTATGTCATCAAATACAGGCAATGCATCTTTATCATTTCTTAATTTGGTTAAAACTGGAGGGGTACCTGGATCTACAAATTATTCTAATGAATTTGCATCAGTTATGAAAAATGATTCTCAACCATCAATTGGAAATATTTTAACAGGAAATAATATCACTTCTACATCACAATCTAATCCTTCTCATTCTAATAGTTGTAATTCTTTATCATTTGGTTCTTCTGGTACTACAACATTAGGTATCGGGGTAACTAAAAATTATAAAGAAATACCTATTTCTAATAAAGAAAAAGATAAAGAAAAAGATATTGGATTGAATATACAAAAAAATAGAGAAAGAGAAAAAGGAATAGTACATCAAAAACAAGCTCAAAGAGAATGGATGCAAATGACTAGTTCATCATCCAGTTTTATAGGTCCATCTCCACTATGGTTTGAGAATAGTATTTTTAGATTTCCTGCAGAAATTGAATTTAATGTTTATGATCAAGATCCTATTAAACCTGTGAAATTTATTTATATTAATAAGAATAATCAAGTAATCAATCCAACTGATCAAGAAAGGAATAGAAATACTATATGGACTTATTCAGAAATAAGAATGTTTATAGAAAAGTATTTAATGTATCCAAAAGATTTCAGAAGGATAGCATCATTTATGGAATATAAGACTATTAAAGATTGTATAGATTTTTATTACAAATATAAATATACATTAGGATTTAAAAGGATTTTAAGATTAGTATATTATTTTAAAGGAAATCATAATAAGAATCAAATTAATATGAATCATCATTATGATCAAAAAGATCATAATATAATGAATGATGATGAAATAATATCATCTTCAATTCATACAAAAGATGATACAGAAGAAAATATTCAAAGAATTATTAAAGATTCTCAAGATGATGATAATATACAAATAAAAAAAGATAAGAGTATATTTTGGAATAGTCTTATTAGTACTATAAGATGTATGGAGATTATTAAATATAAGAAACATTCATATAGGGAGCTTTTAATTGATGAAATATTGAATACTTTAACAATTGAATCAACATATAATCATTTTATGAGAGATTTTTATAAGAGATCATGTTTTAGTAGTCTTGGTAATATGAATATGTATACAGAGAGACTTCTTTCAAGATCATCTTTAAGAAGAATGTTAAATAGACCATCAACATTATTTAGGCTTCCAATAATTGAAAGAAGAGAAATGAATAATAATATGATAGGAATAGAAAAGAAAGAAGAATGGGGATTATATGATGATTTAATATATAAGTTTTTATTTAGAAAACATGATGATTCTCATTTAAATACAAATAAAAGATATACAATGGATAACTTAAGTAATGGATATATATTACCAAAAGATATGGATGCATTAATTTCTCCTTTTTATAATATAAATATTCAAAATAAGCAAGGAAATTCAAATATACAATTACCAAGTAATATACCAATAATATTTGATCATAAAGAATATAAAGATCAAGAATCTTTGAATATGTCATATTTGGATCCAAATATATCAATAAATGATTTAAAGGTATCGGTATATTTATATTTGAATCAGTTTATGGATAATATAATGGGAGAATTAGGAGGAGTTATAAATGGTAGTAATTCTTTATTACATTCTTTGACAATATCTCCATCAAATAAGCAAGATTATTCATTATCTTCAGATATTTCAAATTATGTCTCAAATGTTCCATCAACAGAGACAGGTAAAGGTAAATTAAGAAATTTGGAAATAGTTAATAATATAAATAGTAATTCGGTATTACAAAAATCATCAATGAATGAGAAGCCAAGGCAAGGAAGACGTAAGAGAGGGTCAGGATCAGGGTCAGGATCAGGATCAGGGCCAGGATCAGGGCCAGGATCAGGTGTAACAGGAGTAGTAGGATTGTTAAATAGCAAGGAAGTTAGTGATACGAACAGTAATGATATACTAATGAGTAGTGGAAATGGTAATAATATTGGTTTAAATGAATATAATGAAGAGAGTATGAATAGAAAGATACCAAAATTGATGGATGAGTATATGAAAGGAAATAGTAATAATAAAGTATTAAATGGTAAAATAGAAACATCATCATCATCCAATAATATTAATAACTTACTATTATTAAATAATAATGGAATTCTAGCAAACTACTTTATTTCAGATAATTCAATTCCTGGACTAAGTCAATTACAGCCAAATTCATTATTAAATATGAATATGGGTAACGTAAATTTTGGATTACAATTACCTAAAGTTAATGATAATTCTATACCAATTTTATCAGGTGGTTTTCCATCAATTATTAATTCATGTGGAAATGTTACATCTCAAGTGAATCCATTAAAGCCTTGCCAAGTATCAAATACAGGTATTTATTCTGGAATGGGAGTGGAAAATGCTGTTGGTGATGTAGGAGGAAGTGGTGGTAATGATATTAATAACAGTAGCAGTAGTAATAGTTGTAGTGGGAGCGGTAATGGCATTCAAGATTTGTCAGGGCTTGGAGGACTACAAGGTATAGGAGGATTTCAGGGTTTGGGTGGACTACAAAGTATGGGAGGACTACAAAATTTAGGAGGAATACCTCGTATAGGAGGCATATCTGGTATACCTGGAATGGCTAAGGGGGGAATTCCTGGTATAGGAGGGTTGGGATTAGGAGGAGGAGGAGGGATAGGAATGGGAGTAACAGGAGTAGGAGGAGCAGGGGTAGGAGTAGGAGCAGCAACAGGAGCAACAGGAGCAACAGGAGCAACAGGAGTGGGGTATCCTTCTGGATTATTATTTGGAGGCTTGGGGTCTAATCTTGGACAGCATAATGTAGCAGGAGGAGTGGGAGGAACAGGAATAGGAGAATCAGGATCGGTATCAGGAGCAGTAGGAGCAACAGAGAATCCCATATCTATAAATCCTGTGAATAATGGTGTTAATACAACAAGCAGTGTTAATAATAGTACAAGTGATTCAACAAATATTAATTCCCAGAGCAATCACAATCAGACTTGGAATAGTATATTAATGAATCAATACTTACAACAACAGTTGGTTTTTCAGCAAACATTACAAGAACAAATGAGAAATTCTCAACAGATTGGATTTGTTGGAGGATTGGCAAATCCTTTAAATCAGATGATAATGAACACATTATTGGGAAGTGGTGGAATTGTTGGCGGTAGTAATTATACTGCAGGTATCACTACAAGTCCTAATCCAACTTCTGTAAATAATTCAACAACTAAAGATTCTACAGAGTTAAAAGAGCGGGATCTTAATCCTGAAACTGAACCCAATCTTGAGTCTGAACCTGGACCTGAAACTAAGCTCAAACCTGAATCTGAAACTCTGATTACGGATTTGAAAGCAGAGATGGTTTCTGGATTAGTAGAAGGAATATCAGTAAATGATCAATATGGAAAAGAAGAGCAGAAAGAGACAGAGAAGGAGAAGAATGAGGACAAGAATGAGGTATTAGTTGGAGATTCTACTAAAGTAGGGGATTACGATAATAGTAAGAGTATGGTTTTAGCTAAGGAAGCGATAGTAGACGGAGAGAAGTCATGTGAGGTTGTTGAAATTTCAAGTAAAATAACAATGGGAGCCTCAGAAGGCGGAGAAGGAGGATTTAATTCAAAAACAGAAAATAGCTCAAATAAAGGTGTTATAGTTCCAGGAATATTTGATTCTGCAACTTTGAATTCAGTAGGAGCTGGAGCTGGAGCTGGAGCTGGAGCTGGAGCTGGAGCTGGAGCTGGAGCTGGAGCTGGAGCTGGAGCTGGAGCTGGATCTGGAGCTGGAGCAGGATCTGGAGTTGGTGTAGGAGTTGGCGTAGGAGCTGGAGTTGGATCTGGAGTTGGTGTAGGAGCTGGAACTGGAATTGATGCTGGAGCTGGAAGTGGTGGAGTTGGAGTTGTAACTGGAGCTGGAATTGGAACTGGAGCTGGAATTGAAGCTGGAGTTGGAAATGAATTCGGGGTTGGAAATGGACTTTTTTCACAAACCTCTTTGCAAACACAACCCCAAGCATTTCCTAACTTTTTCCAACTTCAACATTTGTTCCAACAACAGTTATTGCAACAGCAACAACAGCAACAACATCAACAACAACAGCAACTGCAGCAACAACACAATCAACAGCTACAACTTCAACTTCAATTGCAGCTACAGTTAAAGCAACAGCAGCAGCAGCAGCAGCAGCAACAACAACAACAACAGCAACAACAACAACAACAACAACAACTTCAACAACTACAACAACTGCAACAGCAGCAACAACAACTGCAATTGCWACAACTGCAACAACAGTTTCTAGCAAATACAATCCCTTTTAATTTTCAAAGTCGACAACAATTAAATAGAAATTCCATTGGAGGAGATATGTTGAGTTTAATAATACAACAACAACAACAGCAACAACTTCAGCAACAACAATTTCAACAACATATTGGAAACCCATTAGTTGGCTTTAATGGAATAAATAAAGGAGGGACAACAATTGGAAATCCAATTCAAGATCCAACAAACAATAATAATAGTTTAAAGAATGTGAATTTAAATCAAGAAATTCCTAAAAAGGAGTGAATAAATTTAATTAATAAATACACGAAGAAAAGAATTAATCATTTTCTATCTATTTATATTAATAACTTTTCATAACTTTCTKTCTAAATAACTATATTTATTAACAATCTTTTTTTTTCCACTCTTTTCCCTTTAACTTTAAAAAAATTATTTAATTATTTATTACGTGTAAGGAATTTAAATGGCTATTGCATGCAAATTCTTTTCCCGCCAAAAAAATTAATACAATATTTATTAATAATAATAATAATAATAATAATAATAATAATAATAGTAATATAATATTAATTATTATCTACTATTTGAATATAATTTATAAATTGAATTTTCTTCTTTTTTTTTCTAAATAAATTTTAGTTTCATTTAGTATCAATTAACTTAAATAATATATATAAACAAAAGCTTATTATTTTTATTAATTTTTATGCTTTATTTTTGACAATTACTCATTGTAATCTTTATAAATTAGTAATAATTAATAGTACATGCTATTAATATATTTATTTAAAAAAAAAAACACTTTTTTGTTATAATTATATTACAAATAATACAATTAAATTTACAAAAYTAAATTTGACTTATTTTCTAATAACTTTTAATATTATTATTATTATTATTATTATTTTTTTATATTAATAAATTTTCTAAAAGGAAAATAAATAAATATGATAGAAAAACATTAAKAKAMYMYTTACAACGTTTGTTAATAATGTTATATTATTGTTTTTAATTAATTGATTTATTCTTATTTTATAATTCAAATATTAAGAAATCATAACTTATCTATTCCTGTATTTGTTTAATATTTTGTGTAAATTTCTCTTTTTTTTCCCCATTATACTCATTAATATTAAAGATAAATAATAAATAAAGATGTGGAAAAGAAAAAAGAAAATAATCACCAATTGCTTTTCTTCTAGTCAATTATTGTTAATATCCAAATATTATTTGATGTATATTTAAGAAAGTTTATATATTTCTTTTAAGTTGGGATATATCAATAAAAGATTTAATTAATTTATTTAGATTAAACAATTATACGAGTTCATTATAATATATTTTTTTTTATTTAAATCTTATTACTTAGTTAATAAGAGAAAAAGATTATTTCAACATATTGGAAAACTTAACTTTTTTTTTCTCTTTCCCTCCCATTCCTTATCAATAAAGAACTTTTCTCAGTATTCTTTAGTCTATTTCTTCCTTTTCTTTTTTTTTTTCCTTTCTTTCTTATTTTTGTAGATTTATTCATCTTTTTGCTTATTCATTTCTCTGTTTATTCATCTGTCTGCTTTATTTGTCTGTCTGTTTATACATTAGTTTTTCACCATTTTGATTTAGAACCAATTGATTATTACAACATTCATATAAACTTAAATGTAGCAATATTGTAATGCCATTGTAGTAGTGGTAATAATAATACTAATAATAATATTAATACTAGTATTAATAGCAGTAATAGTGATTAGTTATAAATATTAGCAATAACAATATTAGTGTTTATTTTAGAAGTTGTATTGTTAGTGATGGTAGTGGTAGTAGTAGTGGTAGTAGTAGTATCAGTAGTAACAGTAGTAGTAATAGTTATTAATAAGATCATTAGTAGAAGTTGTCGTAATTATGTTACTCAAGGTTGTTTTGGTTTTTGCAAATTTTTATTGAAGATTATGTGGTGGAAATGGTTGTTTGTTATAAATAAAGTGGTAGAACTGGTTGTTGAAATCCTTTTTTCTTTTAAAGTCACAAAATGATTAGAGAAAGAAAGAAAGTGATTCTCCTTTGATATTATTATTAATTTTTTTTTTTTAATAAAAATTCCAATAATAACATTAAGTTGAAGAAAAAGAAGAAAATAAGGAATTACTCTTTCTTTTCTCATAATCTATGGGCTATTTCTACTCTGAATATTTGGTTTGGATGATAATTATGATTCATGAAGAAGAAGAAAAAGAGAGGAAAAAAAATATTAACTAAATCTTAATATTAAAGATTTAATTAATATTTTCAATTTCATTTTCTACTTGCTCCTTAATATTCTTTGTAATATTATTTATTGTATTTCCAATTCCTTTAAAAATATCAGTTGTATTAAATCTACCATTAACCAATTTATTAAATTTAGAATCTGTTAATAAAGAAGTACCATTAATATTTAAACCACTATTTGTGCCATTAATAGCAGTCGTATTACTAATATTATTATTATCCAATGTTGATGAAGTTAAATTTCTCAAAGATTGAAAATTTGGATTAGATATTAAATTTTCACCATTTAATGTAATATTTCTACTTGTAATTTTTTCTGTAATATTACTTAATGAACCATTTGTTAAATTTGTAATATTGGGTAAATTAAATGATTCTGTTGATGTAATATTTGAAAGTAAATTCTTACTTTCTTTTCCATTTGGTAATTTTACTATTTGTGAAACTCCATCTACTAATAATATATTACTAGAATTCTTTCCTGGCGTATATGGAATAGTCTTTACCATACCCTCAATTGTTGTTCTTGCATCATCCAAATTATTTAATCCCAATGCTGCTGATGATGATGTTGTTGGTGATGAACCACTAACTCCAGATCCACTTAGTGCTGATTGTATAGTCTTAGTTACCTGTGCTATTACTCCACTTGCTCCTTGTTCTAAACTTGGAATCTCTATTAATTTTCTTGAAGATTTTGTTGAAGTAGCAATGGTAGTTGTAGATGTTGGCAAAGCAGATGTAGAAGCAGATGTAGATGTAGATGTAGATGTAGATGCAGATGTGGATGTAGATGTAGATGTAGGCTCAATATCTGATGTAATAGTCGATGACGTGGATGTGGATGTGGATGTGTATTCTGATGTTGATTCAGATGAAGAATCTGATTCAAAATTTGTACTTGTATTTTCAGTTGTTGAAGTTGATGTTGATGTAGTAGTAGTAGTAGTAGTTGAAGTTGAAGTTGAAGTTGAAGTCGTTTTCAAAACTTGTGGTGGAATTGGTGGTATTCCAAATATTGGAAGATTAAAGTTTGGTAATTTTATTAATGGTACAGAATCTAAAGTAGATGATATCATTTCTGCTGTTCCCTTTGTTATATTACCAAATGTTTGATATGTTGAATCTATTGCATTCATACTTTCTACCATACCTTTCTGTGCTAAATGTGTTAAATGTATTAATAAATCTGGACATGTTACATTTGCTACCAATTGAAGATCTCTATTCATACATTTTGCTACTCCAAATAAACATAAATTCTCATAAGTTTCTGCATCTGTTGCACATACTGGAGCATATTCTCTTGGACATGTAATATGACATGGATTTGCTTGTTGGGTTATTTTATCACCAAATTGTCTAAATATACCACTTGCTGAAGCTCCAACTAATAATGTTGCTAAACTCAATATATTCCTTTTAATAAACATTTCTCCACTATTATATTTATATTTATTGATGCGTTTGATGTAATTATTACTATTTGAGTTATATATCTCAAATTTGTTTCCCTTTTAATTTAATTTTATCTTAAATTAATAATTAATAATCTTATGATGCATTTTAATACACTTTATTTATTATATAAGTATTTCTTATTGAGACAAACTATTAATTATAAACGGTATGTCTTCTTTTTTATACTTTATTTTATACACGAATACGAGCACATATTATATTATAAATTTGTCATCTCCCACAATATATAATATAAAATATTCCTTCACACATCACCCCTCAACTCAGAATTTCAATATTAAAAAAAAAAAACAAAATAAATGCATGCATTATCTGCACCTTTATGCGCCACATGCACTGCATGCATTTATTTGTCCACATAGAAAATTTTTTTGCCAAATCAATATTTATTTACTGATAACGATAATAAAATCAATTCAATATATGTGAGAATGTATTTTATCTATTTATTTGTTTTTTTAAAGTATTATTAGTTTTATGTTATAATTATAAGTAAAAATTTTATGTTTTATTTTTAAATATTTCACATTTATTATATTCTATTGCTAATTTAAAAAAATTATCATATATTTAGTTATTAATAATAAATTTTTATGAATATAAAAGTTTTGGCGGTAATATACCCAAAATAAATATTATTTTTTATTAATTATAATAAATGAAAAAACACGAGAATTTCACAAATTGACAAAAGAAAAGTAAGGAAAAAAAGAAAACAATTATTTTTTTTTCAAATATATGGAAGAAGTAAGTTAAGTATTTTCATATTAATATATGCAAAGTTTGAATCAATATATAATTATTTCTTCTTTATATCTATTAATATATTGTTTTAATATATTCTTGTTTTGTAATAAATATTTAATTATTTCTATTTATTATTTTAAATATTAATCAATAATTACAATAGAAAAAATATATTCAAGTAATTCCAGAATCTGTAGCTTCTATTGGAAGACTACTAAAAGATATGAAAGTAGAATCTTATGATCCAAGAATTATTGATCAATTATTAAATACTGCATTCGGTAAGTTTTATTTTTCAATCACTATAAAATATCATAATTTACATAATTATTATGTTCATCTGAAAAAAAAATTAGCATTTAGCCAAGATTTGATCATTAAATCTAATGAATATGCAAGAATAGATTCAAGAACAAATATTCAAGAATGTGATGCTAAAATTGCTATTTCAGAATACTATGAAACAATTACAGCCAGTCAAAATTCAAATATAGCAAATAAAATGGTATCTAGTGAAATTAACTCTTTACCTTTACCTACGTTTCCAAATAAAGGCGTTTCAAAAATTTGGTTACCAACAGAATATGAAATGTCAATTACTCCAAATTGGAGTCAAGATATAAATAATGTTAATAGAATGAATGATTCAGAAACTGAAAAAATGAATCAAGATAGTGATATAGATTTAGGCCAAGATATTGATGACGATGATGATGATGATGAAGATCTTGATTGCAATAATAATTAAATTATCTTAAATTCAAACTTTTAATTCTTTTCAATTCAATACTACTTTCTAATGAAAGATAGCAACAGTGACATATTGTATATTCTGAATCTATAATGTATAATATCATTTTATCATTATTATTAATATTAATGTTATTCATTGAATTTTAATTATTTTCATGTTTAATAATTTAATTAATTTTTTTCTTTTAATAAATTAAATTACTTACCTTTAAGCTTACACAATACTTGAATATTAGACTGTTTAGGCTTATCGCATCTAAAACATCTTTTTTTTTGTTTTGTTTTTAGATATTAAATTTTAACATTAATTTATATTTAATATTTTTTTTTGGAATGATTTTTGTTGAATTCTTTAAAATAATTCAACAAAATTTCATAATCCAAATTCTCATCATTCAAAACTTACAAAAAATGAAATAACTTATTCTTGTTAACTTTAAATTTTAAACCTTCCAAATTCTTATCCAGTTCATCTTTTTGATTTGGTGGAAACTTCTTTAATTGCTTTATTGCCAAATTCTTCTCCCTAGTACTGCTTGTAGACTTTTTCAATATCTTAACCAATTCTGACTTGGATAACTGCTTACTATTTCCTGACATTTATAACCATTTATATTTATTCCAGTCTTTCTTATTCCAATTTTATTATTATTATTATTATTAATTACTATAGAAATATTTATTTAATGGCGCCATTTTCCGCATGCGAAAGCAAAAATAAAATTGCTATTTTATTTCTAAATGTAAAGTCATTCTTATTTACACATAATATTTCTTAATTATCCCTTAGTATTAAATCATAAATCAAGAATTTTTATCTAGTCTAGTAAATCATTCATAAATAACAATATTGTATTATAGACTTTAATTGAAATTTTATATGAAGAACTAGATGCTATTTCATATTTTCAGTGTATTAAATTGAGGAAAAGAAACAAAAATTGAGCCCGCCATTCTAAGAAATGACAATAAATGAGAGTCATCAGTAATTATCTAATATTCTGATGTCAAAGTGAATTCTAATTCTGAAATTTTTTCAAATTAAGAATTCTTTGAGTAATTAGAATCTGAAATATATAGATTTTCGTCATTATCATCATTATCGTAATCATTGTATTTATCATCATCATCTCCATCTTCATCTTAATCATCATCATCATCTTCTTCTTCTTCGCCATCATCATCTTCTTCTCCCATAGAAAATGAGATATCGTTAAAAGCTTCTTCCCAAAGTTGTTCCTTAAGTGATTCGCTTGTATTTGTAGAATAAAGATAGGAATAACTGTAATTATCAAAGTCAAAGTAGTCTGGAGATTCTTTATCTTTCAAATTTAAACTTTCAAAAGGGGAATAATAATCTGAATTAACAGGATCACAAAATAATGGATTATTTATATTAATCTTTAAAGGGCTAATCCATGTATAAATAATAGTTTCAAGCCATAAAATATTAATACATGGAATTCCTTTTTCTTTTGCATGATGATACTTTTCTGTAAATAATTGTTCACATATACAGTGAGTAGCAATTAATTTCTCTGAGTAATTCTTTGTATTATTATCCAATATACTTGAACCAAAATATCTACACCATTTATATAAATCTGAATCTACAAAGTTATAAAAGAATTTATTATTGAAACCAGTAAATTGTAAATTACAATCTTTAAGTACTCCTCTTCTCATAATCTTAATAATATTGGAAATATTTGGTGCATCTCTATAAATTATATAAACCAATGAATCTTCATCATGAAATTCTCCTTTTTTACTTAAAGTTAAATCAAATTCTTTAAAATATGCATCGTGTAAAGCTATTAATAACTTTTGGAATATCAATAACTGATAATCTTTTTCTGATCTAATGATTTCTTTGATAATATCAATACAAGATTGTTCCTTTGTTATTTCTTTATCAATTTTATTTTGATCTATTTCATCCTTTTCTTTACAATCATTCTCAGATATTTGATCATTTCTAGTTCTTTTCTTTTTTATTAATTGACTCCATTTATTGTTTGTTCTAATTTGTGAAATATATCTAGAAAAACTAGATGAATCATTTGGAATTGAATTACTTGGAAAAAAATTATATGGATAAACTTTTAATAATGAATTAATATCAGTCCAAGCTTGTTCAATATCATCCAAAATGACTAAAGTACGATGATCATATGGAAATAAAGTATTTAAACTTTTAATTGAAGTCTCTTTAAATCCATTATTTCTATAAAATATTCTCTTTGAATGGAAAAAACGTAATTCTGGATCCAAAATTCGAAGTGAAGTATATGCATGATATTCTGTTCCCATAGTATACATATAGATTTCATATTTATCTTTAGAAAGAGTTCTCAACATATTAATTACACCAGGTCTTAATTTATAATATCCAAAACTCCAATTTGAGCTATTTCTAGATTGTCTTTCTATTCCAGAATTTAAAGAATTGCCAAATGGAATACAAAATATCAAACTTTCTAATAATTTAAAATAAATTTCAATATTTGAATCTGTATCATTATTATAATGAGGAAAATGATCAATTCCTTTTGGAAGTAATTCATTACTTTGTGGTTTATTTCCAAGCATTACAACACTACCATAATACTTATTATAAATTTCTTCAGTAATTTCATTTTCCATAATTTCTTTAATTTCAATAAATTCATCATTTTTTTTAATTTCTGGTAAAGTTGAAGATGCATGTATTAATGTATTATCCAAATCTAAAACTAAGCTTAACTTTCTCTTTATATATAATAGTTCAAATATAAAAGATTTTTCTTGTTCATCTACATAATTCTTATTAAATTTAATATCATTATTATTTGAAAGAAAACCTGCATTTATTAACATTCTTTCATTTCTATCATTTTCATGATAGTTACCTGTTTTATGATCACGTCTACTTATATTAGTAGATTCAATTTCTGCTATCTCATTATTGTTATTTCCAGCTTTAACTCTTTTAATTGATTTATTATTATTAGAAAATTCACTTTTTCCTTCGAGTATAAATCCGCATTCTACACATATATTACTTAAAAATGTAGTATGATCACATAAATAATAACCAAAATAATATCTATTATTATGACTATTTGGATTTTCTTGTTTAATATATAAAATTGATTTCTCAAAACTTTCATTCGTTAAATCTTTAATTTCAAATTCTGAAATATGTTCATTATTATTTTGTTTTATTACTGAAATGATTTCACATATTTTTGGAGTTAAACAACTTGATATTTTTCCATGACATATTGATTTAATTCTTGTAACTAATTGACCATTATTCAAATCTGAAATATCTAAAATAACTTCTCCAGGTTTTATTTTATCATTTAAATACTTTTTCCATTCTATTTTAACTGGATTCTTAAATATTTCAGTTAAACATTTAATTTGTATTTTCTCATCCTCACTCATATCAAGTTATTATATTGATTATATACCTATATTAATATTAGGAATAATAATAATTAGTTTAATTTAATCTTTATTATTTAAAAGAATGATCTAAATCTTGTCTTGTATATTAATTTATAAATACTTGAATAAAATTTAATCAAATTACTTAATTCTACTAGCAAAATTTTAACCTATATTTTTACAATTATCTTATTTATTACATATTACTTTCTTAAGATCTTGTAATTCTTTTTTTTATTTACTTTTTTTCCTCACCCCTTCTTATTCTTCTCTATTTCTTTATTTCTCTCACAAAATATTTATGTTTAACATTATTATAAATTTAAATATATAAATTTCTTTCATACTTATATTATTAAAGTATATTTTTTATTATATTTAATTAATAATACCGGTACCTTACGTGGGGCGGCGGTAAAACCACGTATTTAAATATAAAGTATAAAACTAGAAAAAAAAGAAAAATTAATAAATTTGATTAAACTTGGGTTTAAATATAAAAAATGATAATTATTTTGATATATTTTAATAAAGAGTAGTATTTATATTTTTGGAAAATTACTAAATTAGTTAGAAATAGATTTCTAAATGTCAATTTTTAAATATTAAATCAGTAAAAAAAAATAAAAAATTTAACTTTTCTATATTCGTTAATTCCATTATGAACAAAAAAATTGTCAAAGAATAAGCATTTTGAAGATGTACAAATATTTCTAAAAATTACAAAAAAAGACTTAATAGAAACAAAATCATCTTCTATTTATAGTTTTCACAAACATAATTTTCCAAAATGCATGTGGCGCTCAAATTGAACTTATATATGCATGCAAACATGCAGGCGCCCATTTAAATAAGTATTTGAATATATTACAAAAATTAAAGAAAATTAAATTAATAGAAAAATTAGTATTAGTTATTAAACTAGAGGTAAGATCTCAAACCAAAAATGTATCCGTCGGTATAATTCAATTAGCAATAAAGCTGGATTGTAGTGGAAACATAGGCAAGTGGCTTGACCAAAGGTTCTTCAACAAGCGTTGAAATTAATACTGTAATTGTGTCAAAGATTAGAAATATTAGAAAATTTTATATATATTTATAAGTATATATTAATAATAATAACAATAACAATAATAACAATAATAATCTAATATTAGTGATAATATAGTGAAGATAAAACTGTTTTCTTTTTTTTTTTATTTTTATTGGCTTGGATCTGATATTTTTATATAAGTATATAAGGGGGATGCCTGAGTCTTTGAATATTGATTAACAGCATACTTCAGTAAAGAGTCAATTCCTGTTGACAACTCGTGGGCATTACTCGAAAATACATCACTCGNGACTGCTAATACCTACTTTATCAACACATCTTGGAACATGGCTGGAAATCTTTTTTTACACCCAAATAGTCTTTATGTATTAAAAGAAAAATATATTAATGGCATCCGATACCTTATTATATTTGGATAGTGTAGTTCTGATTTGTATAAATAGGTCAAGTTGATTGATTTTTTTCAATCCAAAATGTTAAAGATGAACAAGGTAACCGTAATGAAGTCTTGTTACTAATTCTGTGGTTGCTTTTACAGTGGTTAATGTTATTGTAAATGAGAGAGTTCATATTTTTGGAGCAGTCCAAGAAATGATCTGAATCTTTAGAAGGAGGGGCCACAAAACCACCATCACCAAAGGTTTCAGAAACTAGTAATTTTCCACTTCTATAGATGTTATTTTTTGATTCTTTAATTTCTAAGTAATCTTGTTCAGATTGCTTCTTTTTTTCATCTCCAAAAAATTCTATCTTATTTTGAATATTAATATTCTCCAGTTTTAACCCATTAATTGATTGAATACCATTGTTTTTAACTTCTACTCCTTTATTTGCTATCTCTTCAAGAGAATGAGTAGGAATAGTAGAGGTAGAAAGTTGAGTATAGGTAGATAGTAGAGATGAACAAGATGATGAAGAAGATGATGATGATGAACAAGATGACGATGTTGATGATAGTGGTGATAAAGAGGAAACCAAAGATGACAAAAACGTTGATTTATCTTCAGAAACATTCTGAATAGCTCCTTTTCTAATATTTGTATTATCGTTTTCTTGGCCACTTTTTGTGTCAGATTCTTGAATATCCAAAAAAGAAGGAATATTCTGAGAATGTTCAATTACTTTGGAAAGTGTAGCAGGAGCTGCTAATCTTAAATTTTGGCTCATTTTATTATGTAAGCAATGGAAATCACCTTGAGAATTCTGATGATTCATACCATTTACATCCGAGTTTGCATTTAAGCCACTAGATCTTCGGTTTACTCCAGATACACCACCATTACCACTTCCATTATTTCCACTAGCTCCTCCATTTTGGTTATTATTTTGCTCAGGATCTAAAAGGAAATCTGGAGAATTGCTCACAGGTAACTCTTTTATACCAATACTAGGAGAACATGGCTCTTCTGAAAGTCTCAAATTAACTACAGTCCTTCCTACTTGGAGAGCTAAATTATGACAATTATCTATGGCTTGTGGTCTCCTGACTGAAACAAGAGTACCAAATTTGGAATCATGATCTTCAAGCATGAAGTTATCATTTCTATATCTAATAGTTGCATGATATCTAGATATACTTACATCAGAAATTCTTACATCTGATTCATGACCTCTACCAAGTTTCAAATCCTTCTTTTCAGCCATACTTACTACATGCACTCCTCTATGAACATTCCCATAAATATTCTCCAAAACAATAAATGGAGGTTTAGCTTGAGGTACTTTAACAATATTGACTCTAGAGCCTTTAATAGAAGCTGAAGAAGGAAGAGGACTCTTACAAAGCTCACATTGTAACTGCCTAAAGAAGAAGGTATCTCCGGACCCATTTTCGTTGGCCAGATTGAGCCTTCCATTAATCCAATGTCTTAAACATTCTAAATGAACAAACTTAATAGATCCTCTGCACTGACATGGACAAAGCAAAGGATCATCTTCTTGCTCTCCTTCAGTGAGACAAATTCTGCATTGCATTGTTATAGATTCCTCTAAAGTTGGCTCAATAATATTTGTTTCCATTTCATCAAGCCTAAGCTCTGGAATTTGATCTTCATTTTTAACCAATTGTTTAACACGTAATTTAAATCTTCCTAGCTTAACCATATCGTTTTGTTGTAAAGCATATGATTTACTAGGCAGATCTCGAACAATTAACCAAACCTTCTTAGGAATTAGCTGCCTTTCACTACACGCTCCCAAACTTCTATCTGCAGGAAAAGCTACAAATTTCCCATCTGAAGTGGTTTTTATAGATAATAAATAGTCTCCTTGTGTTGGAAGCTCTTCCTCATCACCAACAATCATACATTCTGTATTTTGTCGAAAGATTTTGCTATTTTTACTCACAAGAAACTTTTTATTATTAATATGTTGTGCTTCATAATCAAAAAGTTCATGCGAATCTCTAGACCATGTTGTTGTTTCTATAATTAAACTTTGTCCTCCTTCTTCTAAAAGTGGATTTGGTAAATTCTCAATACTATTTCCTGAAGAAGAAGAAGTTGTTGTTGTTCCTCCTCTTGCTATTCTTATTAGAGATGGATCAGTTCCCTCCCCTATTTGAGTAACTTGGTTAGTTTGATTAGTTTGAATATATCCATGTGTATGGCCTTGAGTATGATTTTGGCTTTGGCCTTGTCCAAATACTATAAGACTCGGAACTCTCATTGAAGGATAGTCTTGTAGGAGATCAGAATTCTGTCTAACATCTACTTGAGTGATGGTATTATCTCTTGTAGGGCTATCTTCTCGCATTTCTATACTTGAATTAACCCTTTCAAGGCTCATCTCGATGATACTAATTCAGCCAAACCTTTTATTATTCACAATTTATAGAATAAACGACAGAAGAATTGGATTATTATATTAGATAAAAGAAGTAAAATCTCTCTTTAAGGCAAATAATATTATCAAACTGTAAGTTATCCAAACCTTTCAGTTGTTACTAGTGCCTTAAAGACCAGAAACCCCTATTATTTCAAAATCTTATCAAGAATAAATATAACTTCCAATCTTTAGCTCTGTGATTTATTTAGTGGTACAACAAAACCTTGACTATATGTATTTTAATTCCCGTATCCAAGAAGATTTCGAAAACAAACCTTCCAAGATGTTTTTTTAACCCTTCCTTCACTCTCACACTCTTTCTATTTATCTCTCTTTCTCACTCACTCACTCTCTCTCTCTCTCTCTCTCTCACTCTCAATTATACCAATCACTCAAACTTTGACTTTTACAATCAAAATACATAAATATATTTACTTCTATTTACCTATCAGAGTTTACTTAAACTTTGAATTGGAAGTTTTATGGAAACCAACTAGAGATTTTGTATCAATATTATCTTCTTGATAGTTATTTTCTCTTAATTTTTTTTTTAATACAAATTACTCTACCTAGCTTCCTTTTTTCCTTCCCTTTCCTTTATTAGCAAAATATATATATTTTTAAGAACTTTAATTTAACATTCAGATAATTCCTTGCCCGGCTTTTTTATTCAAATTCTCCAGGCTTTGTACATACAAAAGTCGTGTTCCTAACTCCTTTGCTTATCTCATAAGCTCTTATCCTATTCACTAATTACAAAGCTCTTCTATCACAGATTTTGATATTTCTAGCTTTTGCTATTATTCTCCGAGAGGGGGAATTCTTAAATGCCTTTCATTATATTAAATAAAAATATTTTCTAATTTGTGTGTTCAGATTTTGGCGCCTTCCCAAAGTCACGAGCAGTTAAAAATTTATATTATAGGAGGGGTTCTGGTAAGCGCCATATAAGGTGGGGTTGAATAATTAAATATTAATTGATTTGGGGTAAAATAATAAAATGATTAGTGATAATGAGAGAATTTAATATTGAATAAGTTATTAAAAATTTATTTAAATTTGGTTTTAATTATTTATTTTTTAAATAGATTTTCAATATTGAATTATGTAATGTTATCTGATGAAACTATAATAGTTAAGTTGGTGGCAACAATATTAATGCATGCATTAATATGTAATTATTAAATGACATAATTTCGAATGATAATAATTACTAATATTTAAATAGATAATAAATTGTAAATAAGTAGATGAATATATATATATATACATGCTTATCTATATTTTTAATATTATTAAATGTAAGATATTATGTTGTTAATTATTGAAATATATGAAAGATTTAGTGAATATAATATCTAACAGGCATATTTCCTATTTTGTTCTTTTTTTCTCTCTTCATTTAACTAAATCTATTTTCTTCATTCACTTCCTACTAGTTCCTAGTTATATATTTGAATGTAATATGCATGATCCACTTTTCTTTTTTCTTCCACTTTCAAAATATCGTATATATATAGTTCTTGAATAATCTCAAACGAATCTGATACAAAAATAAAAACTGAGAATTGATATTGAGTTCAAAGAGAGGAAAGAGAAAAAAGTACGAGCAATGTTAAAATCGCAATATTATTGTATTATTAGAGGTATTAAAGTAGTAATGGTGGTAATAATGCTTGTTGGCTTTGCAGTGGTATTAGTAGTATTAGTTCTAGTATTTATGGCAGTATAAGTGGTAGTATTGGTAGTATTTGTAGTAGTAGTAGCAGCCTCAAATTATATAATTAAAGATATAATTGATATTAACATATACTTTAGATCTCATTTTCCTTAAACTTGATAATTTCTTAAAGAGACAGCTTATCTAGATATTCAAACTCTAATAGTTTAAGAGTTTAGGTACAATTATATAAATAACTAATAGTGAGAAACTAAAAATCGAACTTTAAGAGTAGTGTTTGTACTGTGTGAAAATTATGAATTTATTTTAATTAAAACAACTTTTTTTAACACTTCACAATCAACTATTAAATAAATGACAATTATTAGACAATGGCGGGAAAATCAGGCGGGAACTTTGTGTTTGCATTGATTATAATATAGGAATAAATTAATGTAATGGATAAACTAAATAAATATTAGTGAAGCCATTACTGAATTAATTAAAATAAGATTGGGAGCAAAAAGGAAAAAAAAAAAGAAAATAATTTAACTTAAAGTTTCTCAATTAAATTAAGAGGAGATTAAGTAAATTAATAAGCAGAATTGATTAGCTTTCCATATTAATTTTCAAGGACCACGAATATCTTGATTATACTTCAAGATTAAAAATTTATATTGAAAATAATAGTAATTAATAGACAAGATTGTGAAACTAATCAAAACATTATCTTATTTTTTTTTATAAATAAATATAAAAATATATATTATATTGTATTATATTATAGTGGTAAATTTTAAGAGATAAGATGGCATATCAAACATATTCAGAGATTTTCTTATCAATTCCTCCATTACATTTTGCATATCTTGGAGTAGTATTATGCATAGTTCTTTCAACATTTGGAGCAGGCTGGGGTATTTTCACAACTGGTAATTCTTTAGTTGGAGCAGCTCTTAGATCTCCAAGAATTCGTTCAAAGAATTTGATTTCAGTAATTTTTTGTGAAGCTACTGCAATTTATGGTGTAATTGCAACATTTTTATTAATGTCTAAAATAAGATCACTTCCGGATATTGATATAATTTCTGGTCAACCAAAGGATGCTTGGGAGGTACAGATAGTCAAATCTTCATGGATTTTGCTCTGTTCTGGACTAACAATTGGTTTATCAAATTTATTTTCTGGTATTAGTGTTGGAATTACTGGTAGTTCAACAGCTCTTGCTGATGCTCAAAGAGGAGAATTATTTTCTAAGATGTTGGTTGTTGAAATTTTTGCCGGTGCTTTGGGTTTATTTGGAATGATTGTTGGTTTTTATCAACTTTCGCTTGCTGACTTCCCTTCAAAATAAATGTTTTATTTTGATGATTTTTATTTAATATTTAGCAATCACTAATGATTGTTAACATTTTTATTATTAGTTGTAACTTTTTATATTGATTCAATTGACTTTTTTTTTTTTCTTTTAATATTCCTTCATTTCATTATTGTTCTTTAAATTTGAAGTAAATTATTAACTTTTTCTTAATAAATAAAAGCAAAAAGGAAAATTCTAAAATAAAAAAACTTTTTTTGAAGAAAAATATGTATTAATAGTGCTAAAATTATTGAGTATTAATATTAAGTAAAGAAATAAAGAATTTCTTTATTAAATAAAAATCTTAGAAAAAATTATTATGTAATTTTTAAAGAAAACAAAAATAATATTTGCTAAAAAGAATAATTATAGTATTTATAATGATTTTGATTTTAGAAATGATAATATTACTTGAAGTAATATTAAAATAAATTATTGAGCTGAATTATACTTATTATTTTTTTCTTATATAACCAAGTTAAATAATATCTTAATATTCCTTCATAATAGGTGGCATCTTCTCTTCAAATCTAGTTGGAGTATCAGTATCAATAGTTAATCCAACAATAAAAATAATCAACATAGTAAAAAAAGAAACTAAAATTAAAGCTGATAAATTAAAAGGAGTCAAATTTAAATCTCTTGGAGTTACTGCTAAAATTTCTCCATCCTTTTGATCTTCTGCTAAAACACTTAATAGAAATGTGGCAAATAACAATACAATATTTTTAACTCCCATCTTGTAACTATTTTCCATATTTTAACCAAATGAATTACTTTTTCTTTTCACTAATTATATCAATAGACTATATTGTAATACCAGTGCTCAAAGACCACCTTTAAGATTTTATAACCTATTTATACTTTACTTTATTTTTTGGTCCTTATACAATAATAAATTTTATTATTTATCCAATTATATTAATATTTATATTCCCTCAAATTAAATTATAATTACAAACATACCCGCCAAAGTCAGGCGGCCGATAAAATTTTTAATAACAAAATGTCATGAATGATTTTTTTTTTTTTTCAAATGCATTCTACTAGCAGAAGAATTGTGTGAGCAAATATTAAACAATAAAGCAAATAAAAAGAAAGATACTGATAATAAAAGAAATTTTATTTTATATTTAGAGAAAAAGAATGGAATAGATTAAAACAGTAAAGATAAAAATATTTAGTAATATTAATTTATTAACTGAAAATAAATAAAACTTATTGTCTATTCAAATAAAATAAAAAAAAATATGGGGTTGTGAAAAGAGAAAAATGTAAATATAATAAACTTCTCCTTTCAAACAAATTTATTTTTTTTTATAAATATTAAAAGTAATTTCATACTGAAAAAAAAAATTAAATAAAATATATAAACGTATTTGAAACTATGTAATTGCATGCAAATTTTATTTAATATTTGGAAAGTCATGCAGAACTTTGTGGACAGAATACACGTCATTGCATGCATATGCAATAGCTAATGCCGGTAAAGGGAAAGAATTGGATAAAAATGCTTTAAAAAATTGTTTAATTACTTGAATAACAATAAAGTTCTTTTGTATAGAAAAATGTTGAGAAAAAATTTCTGAATTATTTTTGTGAATATTTGAAAGAAAATTATGGTTAATATTATTCAATACTTTGGATGATGAATTTTGTTGGAATGTTTCATCAAAAAGACAAATAGAATTTTCTTCTATATTAAAAAGGTTAAATTTATGTTGGACTGAGATAACCAAATTAACAAAGTTAGTAGATTTTAAATAAGAAAAAGAATCCAAATCCTCGTCACTAAACCATAATGGAAAGTATTTTTGCAAACAATGTGTGAACCAAGAATTAAAGTTCATTCCCAAACTTTTGCACATAATAATTATATACAACCATTCAATTTGTATAAGTTTAGATAAAAAATGGAATTCAAGTATACTATCTATTTTATTTAAAAAAACAAGACAATCCAATTCTAAATTATTGCAATTATTTATTCCAACAATTGAAACTGGCTCAGTAATTTTAGATAATGGCGTATTTATAGATAAATTATTTGGTTTGAAAATAATAAAGATGAATTTAATGGTTTGACTTGCCATAGAAAAAAGTTGATAATAATTGGTAATATTTGTATTTGATAAAATATTATGTAGTAATAAAAGAGAATGTTCATATCTAACATAATATGGTCCAAGAAAAGATTGTAAAACTGTTAGGTAAAGCATTGCATTTGAAAAATTTTTATTCCTAATGCATTCTTGAAAAAGATTATTTGGATTTCGACCAATTATTGGAAAAATTATACATGGAACAATTACTGGATCAATCTTTCTGATTATTGAAATAACAAGAAAAGTAAATATATTTGATTCTGTACTATTACTTCCAATTTGAGATAATGATTCCATTGAAGATATATTTATATGTACTATATCGAGAGATTCTTCAATTATTTCCATTAATTGTATCATTTCTTGTATTTTCGGTGAAGATTTTATAATTTTTGATTGAATTAACTCAATGATACTAGAATCTTTGTTATGGTCACAACAACTTTCGTTGCATATATTCATATTTGGTCCAACAATATAAAAGATTTCTTTCAAATAATTATTAATAAGTTCATCAGTAACATTTTTATTTATAAGATCATTTTGCTTGGAAAATGATACCATTTTCTCAATCATCTCATTCAAAATTTTTTTATACTCTTTACATGAATCTTTTAAAGTGGAGAAAATCATATTTTCAAAAATATTTATCAGAATTTTAAGTATATTCTCTAAAGGGTAAAATTTAATATAACTCGTGATTGGAAATAAAAATTCTCTTATAATCTTGGATCTCAAAAATTTATTTGGAATGTTAATCAAATCTTGTAAAACTGGAGATAAGCTTTGACATATTGTTAATATAATTCTCGACTCATTAACTAAAGAACTAAGGCTTTTACTAATATTTGATTCAGAATTAAATTCATTATTAATTCTTTTTTTGTTTGGATATGTTTCCAAAAGTAAAAATGAAGCAAGACCAGGAAAAAAATTCACAATTTGAGTATGATTAATTTTTGTTTGAAATGATTGTACAAGTATTGGATTAAGTTGTAAGCACTTTTGGTTTTCTTTATAACTCATTTCATCAATTAATGGAAGCAAAAATATTTCTTGAGATTCTGTTAAGTACCAAATAATACCAGAAATGACTAATTCTTCAATATTTTCCCAGTATAATGGAAGCTTATCTGAAATTATATTTATATTTTGATTCAAACAATTATTTATAAACTTTCTGAGATCATCGTTTTTTAAAAATTCAAATATATCATTTTCAGCTGATTTATTATATTCATTTTCAAGTAAATTTAATGCATCTTTCAAAATATTATCAAAATTTGAGATATTTGGATTCATTCTGCATTTTGACTGAGCTTTATTTAAGGAAGAAGTAATTTCTAAAGATTCAAAGGATTTTTTAATCCCTTTATTATTTGAACAAAATTCCATATATCCAAATTTTATGATATTTGAATTATTATAATAAAACAAATTCTCATCAAATTCAATACATGATTTGTTAATTGGTTCAAGTTTAAATTCACATTTTTTATTTAATATATTTTCACTTGGTTGGTAATATACTGTTAATTTATATAATTTCCAATCTTTTTGTAATATAAGAAATATACAGAATTCAATACATATATTGATTAATAAAATTTCTACAGGATGCTCATTCCAAATTTCTGAAAGATCAACAAGCCATTTAACTTCTGAAGGTATACGTGAAGAATTTGATAAATTTTCATCTTCGTAAGCTGTAAGAACAAAATCATCAGTATACAAAATAAAAAGATCATCTTCTGGTTTAGATATACTATTAACCACTAATAATGGATTAGAAGAGCAAAACGGAATTATTCCAATAATATTTCTTATATCAAGAGAATTTCGGATATCGAAAAATACAATACAACTTTCGTCATTTTTATTTATTTGATTTTGAATATTTCTGGATTTCAATTTTCTATTTAAAGATCGGATATAAGTTTCATATAATTTATTCTTCTCAAATGCTGATATTTCCCATAAATCATCATTACTTGTAATTAAATCATGAAAAGTATTTAAAAGCAAAGAGGAATCCACTGATAAGAAGAAAACCCATTCATTAATCCATCCAAATGGTAAATTTGGTTTACATAAAAGAAGTTCATGATTTAAATCACAAAATAATCTCCATCTTGAGTTAATTAAATCATAAATTGCACATCCCCTATAACCACTTACTAGTATATAATTTCCACTTTTGTTAACATATGCCATATTAATTGGCCAGTTATGATTAATATATATGGAAGGAGGAATTGGTATACTTTTCAAAACTAAATCTGTTTGGAATTCAACACAAGATGATATTATTCCACTAGAATCTGGGGTAATTCTTTGGTTATTTTTAATATTATTATCATAATTGTAACTAAAATGTTCATTTTTGAAACTTAATTCTTTAATGGAATCTTTTTCAATTTTATTACTTTCCTTCAAATCATTAAAGTTATTGGATTCTAAATCAAAATCTAATTGAAAATTTCTGTAATTACATTGTAATATTCCAATGCTTTCTATTCCAAGAAAAACCAAATTTTCACATGAAGGAAGACTTTGATCATTATTTGAAAGCCTACAAAAAGATGATCTTGTTTCCACTAATTTATAAATTGGAAGTTCTATCAAATATAATCTTTCTTGATCATTATCATTTGTTTTAATCTTTACTTGGTACAACATTGAAAAATCATTTGAAATAATAATAGCATGTTTAAATATAATGGAATTCTGAATTTTGGATATATCTTTATTAATTTTAAAGTAAATTTTACCAGAAAGACTATCAATTATAAATATTCCATATTCTTCCAAAGTTATAGTAATATACATATCACTATTGGTTACACTCATATATGGGACTTTGGAGAATAAGCTCATATTGGAGATCATTTCTGAAAGTTTTAAACTAAATATACAATTAATTTTGGGTTTATCAAAAATTATATTATTTTCAGCAGTTTTATGATTATTTTCTGGCTGAATAAATATCATCTCTTCAAATGAAAGAATTCTAATAAACAATTCTTTTTGGTTAAATGAGTTAGAAATGTTAATTTCTGAATCATTAATTGATTTATTATTATTATCATCAAAATTATAAGTGGATTCATTATCAATATAATCATTACATAATTCAAATTCAATTCCAATTTCTTCTGTAAGTTCAAATGATTCGTCACAAATTGTAACAATTCTACGATATCGATTGAGAATTTTTGATCTCAAAATACCACTTGGCTTAATAATAAATCCAAATGGAGATCTTTGAATATTTTTACTTTGATCATAATCTTTATGATTTCCATTTAAAGTTAATGGTGAATTCCAAGAAAATAATAAAAGAGAATTGATTGGTTTAACTATTAATGTTAACCAATCATGAATTTCATTATATTCCAAATTTCTAATTCCAAATCCTAAGAAATTTGGTTTATTTTGCAAACTAAAATCAAAATCTTTATTACTATTATTAATTAAAGTTTCCATTAAACTTAAACCATTTTGGTAATAAGAATTGGCTGAAGTTGATAATTCTTTAATATTTTCTTGAATTTGAGAGGATATTTTTAATCTTTCCAAATTTTCCAATTTAATTTCTTTATTTATAATGGATAAATCCAAATATCCACTAAAAAAGTTTCTTTTATTTAAATCAAAGTTATAAATAGGATCTAATGAAGAAAATGAACAAGTTTGAAAATTGTTTTTAAATTCATCTCCAATACCTTTTAAAGAAATTAAATCTGTTAAGAATATATTTCTTCTTATTTTGAAGCTTGAGTTGGAAATTGTTATTAAAATTAGTATTGGAAATTCATTTAAAGAAAATAATAAAACATATTCATTAATATTTTGGTCAAAAATAAGAAGAAAGGAATCAAATTTATAAAATACATTAATCATTCCAATTAAATCCAATTTTGCATAAGATGTTGAGAATTCAATTTCAGTTTCTATATTTGACTTTTCATTTTTTTCTGTCAAAGTTCCATATTCACTAATTAACTGAAAAGATAACAGATCTTCTTGAAAGCTATCAAAGATTTCATCAGGAACATTAACACTTGGAATATTAATTAATCCATTTTCAAGCTCTTCAGTAATAAAAACAAATCTTTCATTATTATTAACTTTTGAAACAGAATCACTTATAATAAAAAAGTTTTCCTGTTTATTTGTTTGATATTTATTTTCATTATTATCCTTATTATTATTATTATCATCAACATCATTATCATCAAATTCATTACTTTCATTACTAGAATCTTCAAAATTAGATTCTGATTCACTCAAATATCCATTTTCATTTGAAATTTCAAGAGGAGAATGCAGATGAAGACGGAAAACAAAGACATGTTGATAACTTGAAGATCCTAAGATTAACAATTTACTATTATTACTCCATTCTAAATTTCCACTAAAAGTTTCATCAATTTTTTCTTTATTATTGTTGTTTAATATAAATCTGGAAATTAGTATTCGATTATGACGATTACTAACTATTTGAAGAGAATCTTTTGTAATTATTGCCAAGTAATTTTCGCATGGACTTATTTTTGATCCAATTATTTCACCATTAACAAAACCATCATATGTTCTTACGTTATTTACTAATGGAATTATCATTTATTGCAAATAATTACAATACATTTTTTTTTTTTAATTTTATTTTATTTTATTCAACTAATTTTCAATTACATTCAAATCAAAATTTCATTTTATATTGCTAACATGACATATTGTGAGGATCTAAATATTACTGTTAAATCTATATAATCAAGCCCAGACTAATTTGATATATATTTTTTAAGACTAAACACAAAATAAAACTATATATACATAGTCAGAGATAAATAATAATTGAAAATGTGAACTTCAATATTCAAGAAGATTAATTTATTCTAAAAAAAAAAAATTATTAAAAAAAAAAAAAAAAAAAACAAGTCCATAATTAAATGTATTATTTATTTTATATATTTATTATTATAAATATTCTATAAAATTATTCAGTTACCCCACTTACCGCCCATTTTTTGAGCGGGAAAGTCAAACTATAAATTGGTGAATGCGCGAAAGTGATATATTTGTGTTTTTGAAAATGGATTGTAAGATTGGATCAGATAAGTATTTAAGGTAATTTAGATGTTTAAGAAATATGATTTTATCAGTAGGATATAGATTTTGAATGAATTGTGGGATGCTGGTAAGATTTGGATTAATAGGCAGAGAGGAATTAGGAGATATTCCTAAAAATGAAGGAATATTGCAACAGAGTAATTTCTCAACATGTGAAAGATGTTCGTGTTGTAATTTATTTGTGAGCTTTATAGAGAAGAAGGAACCATTTCTTCCACTAGCAATGACATAACGATAATTATCTGATTCCACAGTTCTCATATGTACGAAGGATGTAGAAAGGCTTGTATGTGATGTTGGTTTAAGTGTTTCCTTGTCAATTATTTGCGTTGCATTAAAGTTAGGTTCAAAAGTAAATAGATTATTATTGTTGTCAGATACTAGAATTGCAAGATCTTTATCTTGAACAATAGCTTGAGCAGATGTACATGTAAATTTCCAAAGAGGATGAGATCTAGCAAATTTAACCATTGTTTGAGATCCTCTGGAAGCATCAGTTCTAAGCATTCCAAAATGAATTCCTCTTCTTATGTCTCCCAAGAAAAATAAAGCTTTATAATTAGAAACTGAACTAATACCTAAAGGAGTATCCATAAAAGTTCCTTTAGTAAAGTTCCCCTCGTTATTTTCTCTTAGTTCATGTATATAAAGTCTATATCCAAATGTATGAGCAATGTAGGTAACATTAGAATTTGGAGCTCTGACAATAGAATTATTCTGTATTATTGGATAAGCTGCTAAAGCTGGTATTGCTGGTGCAATTGGAGCTGTTGTTGCTGGTAGGTTAATTAGATCAACACTTGTTACAGGACCCCTATACATACTTTGAAAACAAATATCCAACTCTTGTACATTATCATGATATAGCTGCTTTGAAAATCTGGATGGCCAATATTTTAACATATTTGTCCATTTTGTATTATTTACTCGAACTCCTGTTGTTCCTACTACTACTTCTCTTTTACTTTCAACTTCTGTTCCATTTCCTGTTGTTCCTCCTACAATATTCCCATCTTCCTCATTTACAGAAACCAATTGCTTTACTTTAAACATCAGTAGCCTTCCCTCTGCTTCATAGTAATGAGTTGGGTTTGTGCCTGTACCAATAATTAAAACTTGCTGGCCTTTGGAATCTTGTCCAAACTTCATACTCAGACCCACCTCCCAAGCTCCAAAAGCATATCTTCCTTTTGGCTTCGGAAAACTATCAAGGCTTTGCCCTGAAAGTGGCACTGATGGTCTTAAATGTGGAAATAAATCTTCAAATGAATATATTAATAACTCGTTACGCATTATATTTGGGTCCATTAATATTCCGAATTGTTCCCGCTCAAAACCATTGCATGCACCGTTGGGCGCCCCATTTTCTGTCTCGGAATGACTGCATGTGGAAGATTGGTTAGAAAACCCTAATTTTCTGGCTTTTTCGTTTATCATATTAGACTGATAGAATATTTTAGGAAGAGATTCTCCAATTTCTATCCCAGGAGGAAGAGTGTCAAAATATGTTTCTGAGTCGAAATTTGCAGGAGGAATATCTAAATCTGGAATACTTGCTAAAGACTTTTCAAAGCACTTGTCGGGGTTTCTAATGAGATCTTGGTTAAGTAAGATAGTTTGAGCTTCTTTTCCTCCAGCTTCTAGACATCTTAGATATCTATAGAAAGCCATTTGACGAATATGATACCCATTTAAATGGTGCTTTGCATTATCAGGAATTCCAACAATAATGGCAATAAGACCATACTCTTTGCAAAATGCCACTCTTTGGACCACCACTTCTGGAAGGAAGGCTCTTCTGAGTAACCAATTATCATTACCTGGAAATGGCAAAGTGCATAAAGAGTTACAGAATTTTGGATCTGATGAAGTATTTGCAAGATTTAAAAATTCAAAGTTTATTTCATTCTCAATACTCGTTGTTAAAAGTATATGTATAGGAGACCACGGAGAATCTATCTTGGCTATACAATTGGATGTTCTCGTCTCGTACAAGCTTACCACTGAAAATCTTCCTTTGTCTGTCATAATAACAAGAGAAGATGGAGAATAAGACGAGATATCCCCCATTTCGCATACCTTTCTTTCATCACTCATTATTTCTTGTCTGAATTCTATATCTAAGGGAGATGGTGGCTGAATTATCCAGGTATCCACATTATTTGAGATCTTTGAATTAAATGAAATACCATGACCACAATTATAAATAGATAATGGTGATTCAATTGAAAATGTTTCTTGGATATTGGAACTTGATATGGTGTTTGGAAACTGAGCAAAGAATCTTGTAATATCCATCTGTACATGATTAAAGTTTGTCTGTATTTCCAGCTTCCATTTCCTAGAGAAGATGAAATCTCCTGATCTAGAAATATTTGAGTTATTATTTCTAAGATCAAGCCTATAAACCAGGATTGGCTTCTGTGAAACTGAAGCAACCAGTATCATTTCACTATTACCCTCTTTGCTATCTTCTTCTTCCATCTTAATAAGTTCACAAGAAATCAAATAAGAATTAGAGCTTTGTGTAAAGTTCGAATCATTACCTCCTTGGCTGGAAGTACTTAATCCACTAGGATTCAGAGAAAATGTGGAAGAAATTGAAATCCCTCCTCCTTCTTTTGCTATATAATATTTTGGTTCAATAATTGGAGTGCATATTGAGGTTATTGGTCTTCCAAGATCAAACTCATTCTCAAGAAATCTGTATATGATCTCCTCCTTATTACCAGTTTGTGATAATACGTTACCCATTATAGATGGTACAGCAGATATAAAAGGTGAAAAGAACATTAATCTCTTCTTAGCTATATTATAGATTGCTATAGATCCATTCAACCATAATTTGCTATAAATGACTAAAACAAGTAAGAAATCTTCTGAATCTTTCAAATTACGATCAGAATTAGTAATTACTGGAGAAACATGTCTGATCCAGAATTTGTTTTTCCATAATTGATCAGGATTCCTCTCTTCTATTGATGTTGTTTCTAAAGGCTCATCTTCGAAAAGCTGTGAAGTCTCTCCTTCCATAACTCTTTGTTTAATTACAAGTTGGTTAATTTCAAAAAGATTATTAAGTTCCTCAAAAAGATCATCCATATTCTCAATAATAATTTGGTATCTTAAAAATTCATTAATAATTTTTAAGCTATTTAATGAATTAATATATTCGGTACCTATTTTATGATCTTGATCTTTATCTGGATTCGATTTCAAGATCTTTAAAACTTTAATAGTAGAATCTTCAAATAAAATTATAATTAAGTTACCCATAATAAAAGATTTAATTGCTAATGGAGCATCAGGATTATCAGAGAATAAAGTTGAAATGAGATCCAGTTCTACTAATCTTGTTTTGATTCCAAAATCTAAAACATTAATGGTTGATGGGAGAACTTGGATCACAAAAATATCCTCATATGCATTTCCCATTTTAATTACTCCAACTCCAACAGTATTTGAGTCTGCTTCATAATCAAATTCTCCTTCTGAAGGATCCAATTGATTCACATCTCCAATAATAAAGGTTTCTTGGCTACTATTAATACAAGTATCTAATGAAAAGAAATAAGTCTTGCCGATACTTTTTAAAGGATCCGAAGTAAATACTAAATACTTAGTTTTACTAGTAATTGGATCATTTAAAGTCCAATGGAACAGAATATCATCCAAGGAGAACTTTGTTATTAATGATTTAGAAACAGACTTCTCATATAGAGAAAGTTGTCCTATTGGATAAGTTCCATTTGTACTAAGTATTGAGTGATTTTCATCAACTGGGTACTTCTTATGACGTTTTTCATCATCCAATTCAATATTCCAATTTTCATAAGAACTTGGGATAATACAAAAGTCCCTAAGAGAGTTTGGACCAAGATCTAAATAATCCCTAATTTTAATATCTCTTAAAATACCTACATTTTCTTCAGATTCATTACAATATTCCTTTATAGGAATATCTGAGTATATGTAAAATCTTTCAAGATCTTCTAGATTAGAAGATGAAAGGTAAGTTTCTGAATAAGGTTGTATTAGATTAACACTATCAGAATCTACCTGATTCCTTTTGATTTTTTTATTCTTTTCGTCACTAATACGAGATTGTGCCTCTTTTGAATTAATTAATTTTACTATAGCATTATAACTTAATTGTGGATCTTGGGTACTTGATATATTTTTTATAAAAGGTACCGTAAATTTTTTATTAAATGTAAAATCTAAAATAGAGATTCCAGAATTAGAGTCATTATTTCCAATTAATAATAATGACTGACAATTATAAGAATCATTTTTATTTTGGACAAATCTAGCATTTTGAACTCTAAAAATAGGGGTACCGGTAATTAAATAATGCTCATCTAGAATTGTCTCAGACCCGAGCTTTTTTGTATGAGTCGTAGTTTCAAGGTATAAAACTGAATCATTTCTACATGATAAATAGTTTCTACTCCAATCCCAATATTCATTAACTTTAAACCAATGGAATCCTTTGATTCCATTAGTTCGGTCTGTTGATAATTGTAGAACTAAACCAATTAAATATGGCTGAATTTGATTAAAAAGTAAAATACCATAATATTCGTTAGTAATTAAGAAAGGTACCGAATATGAAATTTGGAATTCTATGGATAATTCTGGTTGATTGATTAATATTGGTTGAAGATTTGTAAGTAAAGTTCTAAGATCCAAATTACTATTTGAATTATCAGTAGAAATAGTATTTAAGAATTCAGAATTATCATTAGAAGTTGTACTTGTACTATTACCATCTACATTAACGATACCTGTATCAAATCCAAATGTTTTTGCCTTAAATCCATGAACTTTTTGAGCACATAAATCAACTTCTAGCTTTTTCTCTGGAACTTTGTCATAAGAATCATTAGTTGTGATTAATGTAAATGGTCTATTTATGCCTCCATGAAGAATTATAGAGTTCCTGGAAAGTACCATTACTCCTCCAGATAAACATATATTAGTATTTCTCCTAGTATCAAAAGGAATAAGTTTATAGGAATCCATTGGAAGAAGTTCAAGTTTATCCAAGACAGTAAATTCAGTAAGTTCCATATTAATAGTTAAATATATTAAAGAAACACAATTTGAATGTGATTGAATAGATCCGGTACTTATTGGCCCAATTCTAGTCAAAATAGCAATTTTGGGTTGTAAACAAAGATTAGAGTTTTCATCCAAAATTTGGCAAGAATCAACAATAGTATCCATATAAATATCTGTTTCAACAAGAATTCCCCAACATACTCCTAAAGAAAGCTCTTTATTAAATTCATTTCTATTCGCTTTCAATCTATATGTAATAAATAATAGATATTTAGGAGAAGTGATCATGAGAACAAGATCATCACAATTAGGTTTGGCTCCTATTAGAATTTGTTCAAGTTTAATATTGTCATCAGCTTCAATAACTCGTGAAAACTTCAAAGATGCGCCTCTTGCAAAGTCTCCTATTTCGATTTGATCTTTACTAACTAGCTCTAACTCTCCATATTGATTTGAGTACCTATAGATCATGATTTCCCAATGAGCAAATAATAGTACTATATAATCAGGCATACCATTATGTCCTTTCAAGGTAGTACAAGCCACAGGAGTTTGCAAAAGTATTGATGATGCGATAAATCTAATCTTTTTATCTTTGTTCACCTCATAAAGCTCTATCCTGTTACTTTTTACAAGAGACAAATTTAATCGAGAATCTTGCTCATCTCTTCTCCCCACAAAGTGGCCAAAGACTGAAAATTCAGGCCTCTCACTGGAACAGTATGTGTCAAATACGGCTGTCATTCTAGACTCCTCCGTTTGTTCAGATGAAGTAAACTCTCATTACTAAACCAATAAAGGTTTATTGTTGTAAGGAGCAGGGCCTTATTAAATTTCTCCCTAACACTCCTACAATAAGGTTTCAAAGTATCCTTATCCGAAGCCTTAGCTTTACTCCCCCTCAATTTGTCCTAAAAAGCTCAAATACTTGTAATCAAGATTCAATTTTAAATATTTATAATTTGTCTAAATTGCTATTTTCTTTTTTTCTTTTATTTTTTTTTCCATCTACATAATTTCATATATTACTTCGATACCTTTAAAGTGGTTGCGCGCCGGCGGGAAACCACACATATAAATACATGATCAAATATTGTAAATAAAAAAAGAAAGAATTTATAGAAACAATTACAGTAGATATGGAGATTTAATTTAGTTAGTTTTGAATAGTTTGGTTCATTTAGTCTAGAATAATTCTTTTATATGTTTTGGAATGACTATGTTATAATCAGATCAGATTGCATGTAAATTAATTCAAATAAATGTTAATGTTATAAGAAGCAGTAAGAATAGTGGTAAATAGATACAAAATATCATTGAATTAAAGCATAAAAATACATAATAAGAGTGTATAAAATATTCAATTTAAGAATCTGTAAGTTTATGTTTCACCTTTATATTGTAAAATAATAATAACTAATGATTGAAAAGAGCATACAAAACAATCATGTTAAAGCTTTTACCTTAGTCTATAATAGTTAATCCTTTCAATAGAAGAATTATTTTTTGTAAAGTTGAATTTGATTTTAATGTCAAGATCTCGGACATTTTTAGTGTTCTTCTTTAAAGCAAATATTCCTGAAATCATATCATTAGTATCGCAAACAAGATCTTCTTCAAAGTAGAATACTGATTGTTTCCAATGAGTATATTTCCCAAAAGGGCTTGTAGTAAAAGTAACAGGTTTATGACCACATCCAAAAATGATATCAAACCATACAATGAAAGCATGAACAAAGTCTTTTCTAGCAGCCTTAAGATAAAAAGGAGATACAAATTCTAAGTCTTCTTTCTTACACTTGTAAAGGTCAATATCAAGAATACAATAAGAGCTTGTATTAACAGCATTCTCTCCAACGGTATCTATTATTGGTTCTTCCATAATACAAGGTTTGACATATTGATAATTAAATCCATAAACATTATTCCAATATCCAAGCTTTTCTTGTTTATATTCAGCATCTTCGATACCTGCAATATACATTTGTGCTCTATCTGGGAAGATTAAACCATCTTCCTTAAGCCATTTATCTCTGCAAAATAATACAGTATCCAACATAGATTCATATAATAGTAAATATCCCATCCATTCGGAAATGATAATATCAACCTTTTCTACAGGAAGAACAGCTTCTTCAGCTTTACTCTGTATAAAGGTAATCTTATCAGATAGATTATTATCCTTAATTATATTTCTGGCAACATGTACAATTTCTGAACATTCTATACCATATACGTGCTTTGCTCCTGCCATTGCAGCAAACATACATAGAATTCCTGTACCACTTCCTACATCCAAGACAATCTTATCTTGGAACAAATGTTTATTAGACATTATGGCCTTCTGGTATGAACCAGTTCTGACTGAATCTTTTAACATTTCTTCATGTATTCCAAAATGAGCATAAGAATTAAAGTAATAATCTGCACTGCTAATATCCTCTTGAACTAATGGATTCCAGGAGTTCTTAAACTCTTTAAGCTCTTCTTCTGTTGGTTTAATCATTATTCAATATAATAAACTCAACCCAATTCCACTATTTTTTTAATTTTTAGTTAAAACTATTTATTCAAATAATTTTAATATTAATACCCTAAATCCTTCCTTTAAAAGAATCTACTTTAACCAAATTAAAGTATTTTTTCTCCACCTAATTTTCTCTGCAAATTTTCCTCTTTTTTCATCACAAAATATTTGACATTATAATGTCTTTAATATGCCCGCCAAAGGTCTGGCGCCGAAACTGGTACCGAATTATTAAGGAAGAAAAGAATAAAGGAAGGTTAATATTTAAAAAAAATTCTTTCTAGGGGGTGGAACAAAAGGAATTAGAATAATAATCAATAATCTAAAAGATCAGAGGAAGGGAATTTATTTACTATTTTTCATCTAGATTTGATTATTATATCAGTAATTCAAGCATTACAATAGTAATATATTTGAATTGCAGCTACTTGGAATTTGTCCCGATACGAAAATTATCACTTTGAATATATATCAAGAAAAGATTTGGAGAGTGAAGTAAGCCTTGATGTCAACTGAAGATTCCGTTATTAACAATAGCAACTCTAGTAGGATAGAAACAGAGGAAAATGGAGAAGTTGCAAATGTAGATGAACTTAAGGAATATTTTAAGAATATTACTTCATCAAATTCTCAATTAGAAGATTCAAAAAAGGTTCAAGAAGAGGAAGAAAGAACATCTAAAGAAGACGATATGGAAAGGAAAGACACTGAAAATGATGATATAGATGATTTTAAGTCTCCAAAAAGCGATAATTCTGCTTTTCAATTTAGAGATGTTCAAAATAACTCATCAATATCAGTTCAAACTGTAGATCCTAAAGCTCAGCTGTATTCTGCGAAAGATTGGTCAGATCTTAATCTTTCACCTGATCTACTTAAAGGTATTTATAATAAAGGTTTTAATCGTCCATCTAAGATTCAAGCTGCAGCATTACCACTCATATTAAATTCACCAATGAATTTAATTGCTCAAGCTCATAATGGAAGTGGTAAAACTGCGACTTTTGCTTTAGCTATGTTGGGGAAAGTTGATACAAGGATTATTCATCCCCAATGTATGTGTTTATGTCCAACTAGAGAGCTTGCACGTCAAAACCAGGATGTTGTAAATGAACTTGGAAAGTTTACAGGAATCACAACATGGCTTGTTGTTGCTCAAGGAGATAAATACGATAAGACTATTGGATCTCAGATAATTATATGTACTCCTGGAAAAATGCAAGACTTTTTAAAGAAAAGATCTTTTCCAACAGAATTTATGAAGTTAATGGTTATTGATGAAGCTGATGAAATGATTGATCATAGAAATATGATGGCTTCTCAAGTTGGACAAATCAGGAAATTCTTTAGACAAAATTTACAAATCCTTTTATTCAGTGCAACTTACCACGAGGAAGTTCGTCTTTTTGCTGAAAAGATTGTACCCAATGCAAATAAAATTAATGTTAAAAAAGAAGAGTTAACATTGAATACTATTCAACAGTTCTATGTAATTTGTAATGATGATGCTGATAAGCTTTCATTTTTATCAGATTTGTATGCTTGTATGTCAATTGGACAGTCTATCATTTTTGTTAATACTAGAAAAACAGCCTTTTCTATAGCTGAAAATATGAGAAGAGATGGACATGCAATTTCTGTTATATGTGGTACCCAAACTAATTCTGGTGAGAAAATGGATCATGAAATTCGTGATCAAGTTATGGATTCATTTAGATCAGGTGAAAGCAAAGTTTTAATTGCTACTGATGTTTTATCAAGAGGTATTGATGTTCCTCAAGTCACTCTTGTGATTAATTTTGATATTCCTGTCAGATTCAGCTCCACAAATTCTATTGATATTGTTAATCAGACATCTTCAGTTCAAGTTGAAAATGAGACATATTTGCATAGAATTGGAAGAACTGGAAGATTTGGATTAAATGGTATATCTATTAACTTTATTCTTCCTCATCAGCTTTCTTTAATTCAACAAATTCAAGATTATTATGATTGTAATATTCAACTAATTGACAAGGATCTCGAACATCTTGAGCAGATCCTTAAGTCTTTAAGATCTTGATAGTAGATAACTTTAATATTCCTATAATATAGGAAAAATAAAAAGAATTTTAATTATCTTTCTTTTTAAATCAACCATAATAGCATATAAAGGATAAAATATACTAAAGTATATTTACGATCATTTGATTCACTTAGTTATACATAATATTTTTTTACTACATTCCTTTTCATTTTCTTCACTCCATTTCCCTCATTTTTTCAATTAATTTGATTCTTCTCCAATTATTACCAATTATATAGGGGGGAAAAAACCGACAAAGGCAGGATTCGAACCTGCGCAGCGAAACGCTATCAGTTTTCGAGACTGACCTCTTAACCACTCGAGCACTTTGCCTAGAATAAGTCACTTCGATAAAAAAGTGATATAATTAAAAAAAACTTAAAAAAAATGTACATAATAATTAATCTGAAATTTATTTATTACGTAATTTTAATGAGTAAATATGAAGGAAGAGAAGGAGAATTAGTAGTATAAATGATAGAAAAGGACTTATACATCTACAAATCTAGATCAAATAAATCTCTAACCAGTTCCAAATTTCATCTCATTTTTATTTGACAAACATTTCTTATCAAGGAATAAAAATTCAAATAGTAATTTTAAGTAGCTACCTCCTTACAGATTTTTTTTTTCTCTCCTTTTATTAAATTAGTAAAATTAATATTTTACTAATAACTATTCAGCTTCTTGATTATTCCTTTCTCTCCTCTCTTAAAGCTGATCCCAACCTCTTTCAAATTCTACCAAAATTAACCTAAATATTCTTAGGCTTATTCCCAACTCATCTTTTCATCCTGCAACTCTCCAAGAAATTCTCTTGCAATATCTTTTTCAATTGAATAAAGCCTTCCAGAAGAATCAAATGTCATATAAACAACTCCTGTGATCTGAGTTACTGCTAATAATTCACCAATATTACCCTCTCTATCTTCAACTCCATAAGATGAACTTCTTAACTCTATTCCTTGTTTAGTCACTACATGTGTTGGGTACTTTGGCCTTAAAATGGACATAGATTCTAATTCATTTGAAATATCAACATCTGTGTTTACTAACATCCTGATTCTCTTATATTTAATTTAACTAATTATTCTGTGCTTGAAAATAGTAAATTAATTAATTTTATTTAGGTATTAATTTTTTTTCCTCTGCAAAAATGCACTAATCACTGTGAGGGTTTTGGCGGGTAATTTTGTTTTTTTTTTTAATTATTACGAGCGATAATATATTAATTGAAAAAAGTAAAAATGGTTAAAGAAATCAAAATCATCATCACCATAAAATATAAGAGTTCTTTAAGTTTAGAAATATGAAATAGTAGTGTGGCTACTGATATATGAATTTTCTTCAAATTTCTAGATATTTTCTGTGTGATAATATTGAATATTACATTATCTTGAGAGTGTATCAAAAGGAAAAAAAATTCATTACTTTTAGTTGCTGAGTATGTATCTATATATAGTAATAATAATAATGTTAAAAAAAGAGTCAAATCTAGTTCAGAGTTTAATTAGAAAGTACTAAGAAATATGAGCTTACCTTTATAGTAGAATTTTTACAAAGTTGTGATCTCTTAAACTCATTAATATACTTAACTTGATCGCTAGAAATATTGTATGTGTTGAATTTCTGAGAATAACTTTCTGATATACAGAAAGAAATATAATAATTGGAAATAATTTTGTTAGATGAATAGATCTCACAATTCTGAAAATAAGACAATAAATTAATTTAACATATTCAGTAGCATTAATTAATATATATATACTTATATTTAACAAAATTGATTTCCTTACCTGTAATTGATTGTCCAGATATATATTACTTTGTTTTAAATAGGGAGAATTCAAATTACATTGATGATTTTCTTTTACTAAACTTGAATCTATTAATAGCCTTCTTGGATCAACATAAAGCCCTAGCCCAATATATTTTACAAATGACTCTTTAATTGTCCAATAATGCATAAATTTTGAGATATCTTTCTGAATATATTCCCACTCAGATGGATGGAAAACATTTTTCATATTATTCAAAAATTTCTCATTTGCTTCCATAATATTATTTGATAACTGAACTCTGGAAGGTGATAACTCGGTTTTCATAATATCAATTCCAACCATATATTTAGACAAAATAATCACCACAACATCTCCATCATGTGAAACATTAAAATGCAGTAATGAATCACTTTCCGAGTCATATTTAAAATACGGCTTCATTCCTTTTTCACGAATTATTTTTACCTGTTTTGGTGAAATATCATAGTAATTCATTAAGGCTAATTTCATTAATAATACACTTAATAAAGATCTTTTTCTATCATCCAGAATTTTATACCTAATTTAAGTAATAAAATAAGTCAATTTAACATTAATCCTTCATAATAATTTTTGATTAAACTATGAATAATTTATAACTAACCTTAAAATTCTTTCAAACTCTTCATCTTCCAATACTTCGAGTCTTAATTTGTTAATCAAATTACTAAAGTCCAAATTATCAAACACATCCAAGGTGCACCATAATATACAAGTATCATTTATTTCCAATCTTTTCTTTAAATCTAATTCTACTTGCATTTCATACTATTAGGTGATATAAACAAATAGAAAAAAAATCAATAACAAACAATTAAATGATCACTTCAAAGACAATACTATTCTTCTTTCTTTTTTTTTTCTCCTTATAAGATCCCATTTACCCCTCTCCGGTCCCAACCGATAGTATATATGCATTTTTGCCCCAATTCCACATTTACGCGCTCAGTTCTCGAAGACTAACAATCAGCTCCCGCCAAAACTGTTAATTAAAGGCGGGAACTCTCACATTTGTAGGCAGGGACTTGGCGGTAAACTGTGAAATGCAATTGATGGGGTAATTTGAAAAAAAAAAAAAAAGGATGAATACTAAATTGAAATATTTAAATTTTCAAAGGCCGGGTTAAAGAAGGTGTAACTAAAAAATATATATATATAATACATCTTGATAATATTTTAAAGGTTTATTATAAGAATAAAAGAGTCCTGGCAAGTTATTTGTTGTATTACACACATTTAGGTCAGAAATTAAGGTATTAGTAAATATTCTTAAATGGTGTGCATGCTAAAGCAATAAACAAATTTAATTAAGTATTAAAAAAAATTAGAATTTCGAGAAAATAAGGTAATCTGACACTATTCCCTTGAGATCTGTGTGATTTGAAAATCTATTTAGTGAAATATTAATCACTTGATATTAATATTCTTGGCTTTTTTTTTAGTGGGGGGAAGTGTGTTAAGGTAAGTAACTAAATAGGCTTATCAAAATATAAGTATAAAATAAAGAATAAAAGTTAAAGTAAAATAAAAAGTAAACTATATTGAAAACAGAAATCTATTTTACTAAGGGAAAAAAAAGAAAAATAATGATATGGTAAGATACAAGGAGAATGACTTATCATCATATACAGATAACCCTCTGGGATTGTTACCATCTCGTTTTATTGTGAATTCAAAGAATAATTGGAATATTACAGGTATATTTGTATGTATACTTAGATTATATGCATATTATCCAGTATGGTTGTTGTTAAATAATACAAGTAATGATTGGTATATAAATAATGCTCCTTTTTTAATAGTTTACTCTTTAATATTTGGTATGTTAAATTATACTTTATATATATTAATATCGTTTGGAGATCCAGGATACCTGAAAAGTTGTCCATCAACAAAATTGAAACCAGTGGACAAAATTAGGGATCCATTAAAACTAAAATTTAATTTGGAATTAAGAAATTTGAAAAGAGGCACTAATGAAAAAAAAATAAGTAATAGTGATATATTTGGATCTTCAGATGAAGAAAGGGATGAAGAATTTGATGAATTTGACCTTGAAGCTGGGTCAATAAATAATTTACAGACTATAAATGAATCAATCAATAACTCTAGTTTTGAGATTTTGGATGATAAATCATTGGCTGATTCTAGATGCGATTCAAATACAAATGATTTAAATTTATCAAACAGTATTTTAAGACTGGGAAGCGGTACCACATCTTTCCCACTTTTAAATACAAGTAATTTGATAAAATCTCCAATAAGAATTGATAAAAGCACAGCTAGTTTAAGTTTAGTAATGGAAAGTGCGCCTGGACAACTTCTAAATTCAATAGGAGTTTCTCAGTTTTCTTTGAATAATAATAGGATCTTGGATAACTTGTTAAGTAATAATAGCTCGGAATGCTGCAAATTATCTATAGATCTTATAGATGGTGATAATAAATCTCCTGAATGTAGCTTTATTGACAGGGGAAACTTAAATGAAGAAGGATCAACTTTTAAATTAAATTTTAATGATATGGATCAAAAAACACCAAAATTGGAACAACTAACTCATCCAGTATCAAATTTGAATAGTAATAGTTTATCATTTCCGCTTTCTCCATGTTCTTCAGACGGCATTGATCTCCTACCAAGAAGAGAAATGAGTGGTAATAGTCTCAAAAATAGCTGTTTTCAAAGTAATGATGGCTACTTTGTCTTTAAAGAGGGGAAAATGTATCAGAATGGAGTTAGGTTAAGATTTTGTGATTATTGCAGAATGTATCAACCTCTTCGTACAAAGCATTGTACTTCTTGTGAAAGATGTATTCGGACCCATGATCACCATTGTCCTTGGCTTGGTGTATGCATTGGTGAATATAATAGATGCAAATTTTGGTGGCTTTCGCTTGTTCAATTTCCCGAGTGTATTTGGATTCTTTATTGTATCTCAATTTGTCTATTCAAAGCAGATCTGAATGGTAGCCGCCTAACAATCTTTGATATTTGCTCAATGATTTTCATTGCTGGGAATGCACTCTTTATTGCTTTTCTCTCTCTATTGCTTGTTATATATCACCTTTTTCTTGCCTATAATAACTTAACTACTTGGGAGAATCTTGCATGGAATAAGATTTCATATCTAAAACCATTTCCAGATACGCAAAACTCTCCATTTTCTAAGGGGCATATATATAATATGGCAATCTTTTGTATTCCCTATTACGTGGACGATCTTATAATAGGAGAAGAGGGAGAAATAATTTGGGAAAGAAAGCCTCCAAGCCGTATTTAGAAATAACTTATTAAATTCTAGTGTTAAAATATAGATTTTCTAAATTTCACAAACTTAATTGTTCATATTTATAATTTTGTGAATATTTCCTATATATATTTAAGTTTGCATGCAATTCTATGTTGGGAAAAGCCCGCCTTCCCACGTATGCTAAAAAAAGACTAATTGGCACAAGTAGCGGTTTCGTTTTTGAATGGAATGAATTCGACGCCATTCATATAAGGCTGTAAGACTTTTGGTATTCTAAGACCATCTGGAGTTTGATAGTTTTCAACAATACAGCACATTGTTCTTTGGATTGCACATAAAGTACCGTTTAGGAAATGGCAGTAATGTTTTTCACGCTCTCCTTCTTTTCTGAATCCCAGACGACATTCAAGCGCTCTAGATTGGTAATCAGTACAGTTTGAGCATGAAACAAGTTCCCTATATGAGTTATATCCGGGGAACCAAGCTTCTAAATCATACTTTTTCGATGCAGCGTCATTAAGCGCTCCTGATACGATTGAAATTACTCTATAAGGTAATTCCAAAGATTGATAAAATTCCTCGGAAATGCTAATCATTTCCTCATGAATCTTTTGTGAGTCTTCTGGTAAAGTAACACAGAATTGCTCAACTTTTTCAAATTGATGAATTCTAAATATTCCCCAGGTATCTTTACCATGAGCGCCTGCCTCTTTTCTAAAGCATGTTGAAATACCAGCATATTTGATTGGTAAGTCCTTATCTTCAAGTGTCACATTATGATGCATTGCAGCTATTGGTTGCTCAGATGTTGCAATCAAAAATAAGCTATTTGAATCAACCTCGCCTTTGCTGTTATCAGAAGGAATGTGATAAAGTGTCTCCTCAAAGTCCTGCAATTCAGCTGCTTTACCCATCAAATCTCTTTTCATAAAGTATGGCGGTTGAATTGCCAAATATCCTTTTTTTAACAAGAATCCCATAGCATAATGTGAGAGAGCCATACTCATTATTACACCATAATCCTTTAAAAAGTAACCACGATGGCCTGCTAATTCTGCACCTTTCACACTATCATAGAATCCTAATCTGGACATGATTTCATTGTGATGCAATTTCCCTGGTGTTCCATCAACCTTAATATCTGGTATTTCTCCCCATGTTCTCAATACAAGGTTGTCATCCTCTGTATTGGAAATAGGAACATCAGGTTGTAAGACATTACCAATTTTATGCCATAACTTATCTCTTACTTCTTCAGTTTCCAATGCTTGTTTCTCGATAATTGGAAGATTCTTCTTTAATTGAACGCTTTTGTCTTGTAAATCCTTGCAATCTGCCTTTGGATCTTTCTTTTTAATTTGAGCAATTTCTTTTGAAATTGAATTTAACTCCTTTTTGCTTTGCTCTAATTTAAACATATCCTCTCTCCATTTCTGATCTACTTTAACGAGTTCCTCAAGAGTTTCTAGTCCTTTATACCTTGCCATTTCTGACTCGGCTATCTTTTGATAATCTCCACCTTTCTCCACTCTAATTCTATTAATATCTATAGGCATAATAAATACTTATATTGTAATATGTTTAAAACTAATCTTATTTATATTGAGCTTTTCTTTTTCAAATAATTTCGAATAACTTGCTATTACTTACAATTTAATAAGGTAATTTTTATTGCCTTTTATTTTTGATATAAATCCCCTCAATAATTTTTTTTTGTCTTATATTATGTATTAAATTTATGTGAGTCAATTTGCCATAATTAAATATACAAATATTTTGAATATGGGCGCCATTTTTTTTTTTTTTATTAATATTAGAAACAAACCATTAAAATTAAAATTTTAAAATTTCAGATTTTTAAAGCAGCTAGAGTATAAAAAAATGATTGTTGAAATTTTGATTGTGAATGTTTTGTTTTTTAAAAATTTTTTTCAATATTTTAACCAAACATAAAAATGCACTTCATCTGGCGCCAATTTGCCATGACGCCAAATATTCTAATTTATTTAAAAATAAAAATTTGGAAATCAAAGAAATTAGAAAAAATAATAAAAAGAAAACCTTGTATAAGTAGTTTAGATCCTTATGCAGATATATATTTTATTTAATTATAAAAATTTATTATTTGATTTTTTTTTTTTTTTTTTTTTTTTGGATCTTATGCATCAACACTTTTTTTTTGGCAAATTAAGTATCGACATGAGGCGCCAAAAGCCAACTTTATAGATTTTCATAATTAAATTTGCATACAAAAATTAGACTGTACAAAGTAGTTGAAAAGATCAAATTCCAATATTAAGAGGAATTATTTAATGAATACCGTCATTTTATTTATATCTTTAGTCATCTAGGTTCGTTTTTTTTTTGAAATGGACGCAGACAGGCTTGAGAATAACAATTTTAGATATCAAATTAGACCAAATAATAATAATTGGCATTACTCGGGTAGAAAAACCAGAAGATATAACCAAAATGACTATTCAGAATCTAGACCTGAGCATTCCTCTTATAATAGGTACGACAATACTTATTACCAGAATAATTCATGGAAAAGGAGAGGTTTACACAAATACAGCGGAAATAGAGTATATAATAATCAAAGTATTCAAGAAAGATCGACTTTTGAGTGGATGAAGCACTATGAAAGCATGTTATGGGATACTTATGAGGATGTAAAATTGGACTCTATCAAGCAAAATGAAACTACAAACAACGATAATTTACGCTTTTTCTCTAATTTTCAAAATGATGCAAAAAATGAAGATATTGATCCTCATGAAATACCTGAAGAAATAATTGTTCAGCAAAAAAGATTATTAGATTCCAGAAAAAATAGTATATGCATTAGATGCCTTAAAATACATCCAAAAGAACATTGTAGAAAAGCTAGATGTCAAATTTGTTCTAGTAGATTTCATCACCCGCAAGACTGTCCCTGGAAAACAGATCCTGACCATCCTATTAGATTATGTGATTCATGTAGTGGAGGCAACTATTATTTGAATTCACGTTTGGACTTTTCAACTTACAGAAGGCCAGTTTGTAGTAATCATAATGATAAAAATAATCAAGATTTGAACTTAGAGATGTCAAAAAATATATCTATTCATCCTTGTATTAAGAAAGGATATGAAGAAAGTATACTTGCTATTGGAGATCATGATTCTACAGAAAAAATTACAGATTTAGATATTGAGTGTTATAACTGTTCTGGATTTGGTCATATCATTTGTAATAATGAAATTCCTTTCAAAAATGCAATTAAAAAGGCCTATTGTGCTCTTTGTGGAAATCCTGGACACAATTATCAACTTTGTAATAGGTTTAATAATTCTAGACTTAATGAAAATTTTTCAGGATATCATAATTTAGGAAATAGTCAGTACTTTTATTTAGATGAAAATGATCAGGAAGATTATGAAAGCAATGAAGAGGCCAATGATAATGAGGAAGAAGAAGACAATGAGGAAGAAGAAGATAATGAGGAAGAAGAAGATAATGAGGAAGAAGTAGAAGGTGTGGACTACAAAGATGAGAGAGATCACGAAAAAGAAGGTAAACGTGTGAAATATTACAAGGAAGATAGTTTCTGCGAGAGTGACTATCTCGAAGAGTATATGGAAAGTGATGATGATGATTATGATATAGTAGAGCGTGCAAGCGTAAGTAGTCTCAGAAAAGCAACAAGCAGATCATGTGATTCTACAGTTATTACAAGAAATTCAAGAAAGACGAAAAGAAGAAAACAAAGAAAAGAAAGAATGAGCAATGCTTCGAAGAGTATTGAAAGAGACTTTAGCCTAAGTGAACGTTCTAATAGTATCTGTGAAAGTAGTGCTAGCGATTTGGATGAAGATCAAACTAATGAAATGTTTCACACAAAATATATGAATCCCCAAACTGAAGATGGAGTGAATCCTTTTCATAAGTTTCAAAGAGCAAGAATCTACTACAAAAACAAGTCTCTTTTTAAATTAATGGGTAATTGTAATGACCATAATTATAATGAAAACAATGATTGTGATGACAATAATAATGATAATAATAATTATGATTACTATAACTATTATCATAATAAAAATCTGAGTGAATCTAAAGATAAATCAACTTCTGTTAGAAGTAAGAATATTCGCAAATCAAGGAAAAAATCGAGAAGACCTGCTTCTAGAAGTAGAAGAAAGAAATAAGTCCTTTTGGGAATAAATTCCTTTTGAGGAACTTAGAATGTTGAAAGAAATATTCTTGTATTGTCAAAGACTTATTACATGCTAACAATTACTATTAGTTGGCGCGTAAAAGTTGTATTAGTAAATTTGAAATTAAGTGATAGATAGCTAAACTATATTAAAATAATCTTTGAATTCTAAATTTTTCCTAAAACTCTGATTTGCCTAGAAGGAAGGTTTTTTATTTGCTTAGAATGAATATAATTCCACCAGATTCTTATGAAAAGTTATTATTTCAAGGAGCAGAGGCTGTAAGTTAATAAACTGATTATTTTTAAATTTATTTAATAATTTTATAAACCACAAAATAGAGAATATATGAAACAACATTATTAAATAAAAAAGTGGTAATTAAACATAGATTTGAAAAAAAGTATAGACATCCTCAATTAGATAAAAGTTTGAAAACTAGTCGAATTTTGAGAGAATCTAGAAATTTGGTAAAATGTAATCAAAAAGGAATAAATTGCCCAAATGTTCATTTTGTTGATGTTGAAAATGGAATCATTATTATGGACTATGTTCAAGGTACAATATTGAATGATTATTTGAACAATATAATATCAAATTCTAGCAATTATGATTCAAAGTTATTAGGTAAGTGAATAAATAATTTAATCATCTCCAGTATAATATTATTGACTTTTATTCAAATATTTTTATTATATTATATTATTAATAGATATTTCAATATCAATAGGAAATGCAATTTCAAAACTTCATAGTCATATAATTCATGGTGATTTAACTACTTCAAACATTATTATTAACGATGATTCTCACGATAATCAGATAATCTTTATTGATTTTGGACTAAGTTATTCAGATTCTTTAACTATTGAGGATAAAGCTGTAGATTTATATGTATTAGAAAGGTCTCTAGAAGTTACACATCCAAATATTAAAATTGTAAGTTTAATTATGAAACCTACTCTTTATATATTTTCCCCTAATTTTTTGTTCAAAAAGATGGACAATATATTAAAAGCATATTGTGAAGTACATCCAGATGGAAAATCTATTTTAAACAAATATAAACAAGGTAAGTGAAAGAGAAACCAAAACAATTTAAATTGAATTTAATTTTTCAATTATTTTAATTCTATTACAGTTCAAGCAAGGGGAAGAAAAAAAGATTAATATCAAAAACTCATTTATATTATATATATATATTATTTTTTTATTAATTATTTTTTTTCAAATTACGTAATGTATTGCGTGTATTAATTAATAGCAATTACATGAATTGCATGTAATTATTAAATTATATACACGTAAGTACGATAAGTCAATTAAAATCGAAAAAATGATAAAAATAATTGAAAAAAAATAATAAAAATAGAATTAGTCAAAATATTAGTCATTTTTAATTATAGTAATGAATATTTTGTTATAATTGAAATAATTTTTATTAAAAATTTTAAGAATTTTCAAATTACCATTTTTCCAATTATTAATCCACATGTTATTACTAAGTTTTGTTTAACTTTTAATACCGGCGTTGCATGTGTGGGGAGCCTCCATATTTTTTTTTTGCCCAATAGTCAAAGTAGACACTTACGGAATACCTGTGTGACAATTGGAAATAAAACAAAAAAAAAAAAAGAAATTCTTTCGAATTTAGAAAGAAAATAAGAATATAGAGTTATAAGAAATAGATTTTGATTGAAATGGAACATCACAACTAAACTTGAAGTAAGTCAAGCCAATAATATAGAAAATAATAACCTATTTAAAGATAAGAGAATTTTTGTTTTATTTCCTACTTTTTTTTTCTACTAAGGATTAAATCGCAAAGTTAAAATTAACGAGGTGAAGTTAGAAAATACTATAATTGGATATTGGCCTATTAGTTATAAGAAATGGAATGATAAGAAGATGTTTTTGAGAATATTTTATTTCGTAATTTTTTTGAGCTACTACTTAATAGTAAATTTGAAGGTGAATGCATTTTTAAGAAATGATTTGGCTGATAATTATATTCAAGAACACTTGGATAAAATATATTTGGAAAGTGATCTAGTTTATATTGACGATGATTTTACACTTACAAAAGAAAGTAATACTTCTATTGAAACTAATATAGCAAATAATTTATTAAAAATCCACAAAAACCAAGTTTTGAATAGCTTAGGTGGATCAGAAAGACTCATTGATTTAATGAAATTGTTAGAGAATGATAAACAAGAGGAAGAGGAGGATTTAATAGACGAGGGTATTGAATTGAAGGATTATTTTGATAAGATGATACTAAGTTCAAATCTGGATAATAACTATTATCATTATATAAGTGAGATTGAAGGAGGATTTGAACATTTTGACAGCCTTGGAACTAATAGATTAAAAATTAGTTTCACAGAAATAGTCAAAAATAAGTATTTAAATAAAATGAATAAAGGTTTAAAGGAATATGAATTCAAATTCAAAGTGGATAGAATTATTGATCAAGAACATAAACTAATAAGAGAATTGGATCAGAAAGAAATAAACAAATACATCTCAGAAGATTTTATGAAATATTCCGATGGGTATTATTTGGTTAAAAAGAAGAAAATGAAAGAAAATAAGTTGAGTAATTACAATTATACTATTAAAATTGAGTCTCCAATGGAAATTATTGACTTTGAAGAGTTGATTTTATTGAATGAATTAAAGATTTTATATAATCAAAAGATTAATTTCAAGCTTGATAATAATATTTCTCCCAATAAATTTAATAGAAAATCAAGTACTAACCATGAAATTAAAGATAGTTATGAATATGATGAGGATTATGAAATATTGGAAGAAGATTATAATAGTAAGGAAGAGTATCAGAAAGTAAAGGTTTCAAAAAATTTGCTAGCAAGGGGTTATCCTGTTTGCGAATTAAAATGTATTATCAGGGACTTACAAAACAGGGTACAATGGACAAGGAAAATTGGGAAATTTCTTAATAGAAATGAGAAAGAAGATGAAGATAGTGGAGATAAAACTGAGATAAATTTAATAAAAAGTTATAATTGGTGTGATAGATTAGTATTCCACAATTGTATAGGATTTGAATTGGAATATATGGAAATTAGTATATTGAATGAAAAATTGAGAGAAAAAGTACATTTTGTTGAAAATATTTTGGATCCTATGTTAAATGGTCAGATTGAAAAGTATTTTAGTAATATATTCACAGATTTAGTGGTAGATAAAGTACTTAAACCTAAACAAATTGGTAAAATCATTGTAATTGATGAGATTTTGGAATCTAATAGTTTTATTATTTCTAGAAATAGAAATCAAAAGAGTGGAGAATTCTTTAATATTAGATATGAAAAGATATCTAAATTCTCACAGAATTTAATCAGCTTAAGGCAAATTCTTGGAAGTACAAAATATAAACTCAAGATTAATCATTTAAGCAAAGGCTTTACAGTACTAAGTTCATCTCACAAAACATTATTTAAAGAAGAATATCCATTGATTAATGTAATAAAACCAATTACTAAACAAAAGCTTGTATTAGATATTGAACAAGTTTTAATATTTATACAAAATATATTATTTGTATTAAAATATGAAAAGGTTAATAAGAATGGGATTTTTCTTCCATGGTATGATAAATCTACAAGGAATGGTTTAACTAAGCAAAATCAATTCATTAATTCTCTTCTTTCTGAGTATCTTACTTTAGTTAAACTTGTTAATCGACAAAAGTTTTACAGCAAAGACAGATTCTATAGATTCAATATTTTTCATATTTACTCATTGATTTCTCATTATAAATCATATGAGACTGATAGCTACAAAAATAAATTTGGAAAAATGGTTTATTCATCTGAAATACAAGTCTTTGTTATAAATACAAGTCTTACATATTATGATCAAGCAAGAATTAATAGTATCTTCAAAAGCAGGATTAATCCTTTAATAAAGTATTTTGATATAAAACCTGAGATTAGTGATAACAATATCTTAGATTTGAAATATTTGAAAGAATATTTTACTCCAATAAAATATGAAATAGAACAAGAAGATGAAGAAATAATTAATGAAGACGAGGATTTTGATTTTGGTATAAATGAAAACTATTTTAAGAATTTTAAATCAATTAAAAATGATACTAATAATGATTATTCAATTGAAGCACCAAAGTTGATTAAAAAGTTTTCAGAAATTAAAGGAAATATGGATTTTGATCAAAATGACTTAGTTTTCAAGAATAACTTAAGTAATTTTGGATTTAATATTGCATTTATTAATTATATTTACCAAAATTCTTTGAATTTGGATGATTCTATTATTACTAGTCCTCCTTGGTGGATGGTTTGGCAATCACAGTTTTATCCAAGACTATCAATAGAAAAGAATATTAAAGAACAAGATATTAATCTTTTGGAGAATTCGGAAGAATTTTTGAGAGAAATGAATTCTACATGGTTGGAGCTTCCAGTAAATTCTGAAAATCCTAACTCTTTTCTTGATTTAGGTTCATTCTTACCAAAAGAAATTATATCAAAAGAAATTTTGGAATCTGTTATTCTTGAGGAAGTTGAATTGGTTAATCCTAATGGTTTAAATAAGGGAGATTTGAATTTTAGTAATAAAAAGGATAATAATATATTGGAAATTATTAATGAAAAGCAACAATTCTATATTAGTAAATGGAAGAAAATTGATGTAATTAATGATCCAAATAACTTATTTTTTTATAATCTCTTTAGTAAGAAACAGACTATTTCAAGCAATTCAAATTTTAATTCCACTCAATTTTACTTTAATCCATGTATTATTAGTATATTTGGTGAGAGTAATAATAATTCTGAGTGGCTTACAAATTGTAATGCAAAATGGAAGATATACTCGCTTCTATTTGAACAATTTACCTCTACAATCAATAATTACTTGAGTATTTCAACATTTTTTGCTTTACTCAACGAAATAAAAATCCTTGTTTTAATACAAAGTCAAACCAAATAATTAAAAATTAAAGTCAAAATATCAAAAGATTAGAGATGGGATGAATTAGATTGAGGTGAAGAGAAATGTGAAGCATAAAGAAAAAAAGTAGTAAAAAGATTTGAATAAACTTAAAGTCTTAATTCAGAATTAAATTACTTTTAATTTATCCTCCTTAACTCGTCCGCATGTACTTTTTGCTTTTTTTCTGTCGGTATAAATAATATAAAGAATTTTAGGCGGGAAGAATAGGCGGTTCATTTAATATTATTTTAAATATATTATTTAAGAATAATGGAAAATAAGTGTAAAGAAAAAAAAAAAATAATAAAATAAGAGGTAAAAGTTGACATAGAAAAATAATAATAATTTGATTTTGAACTAATAAGAGATTTTTCAAAGAAAATCTGGGAATATTTGTTTATTTATAATTATATTTATATTTACGTGTATATATACATATAATATATATTTATATATATATATGAATATATGTAAATTATTAATAAATAGAAAGATAAGTAGTATATTAAAGTCAAAAAAAAGCTGTGAGATTTGAAAATGGCAAAATCGAGTTCCGGTAAAATTAAAGGATCAAAGAAAAGTGTGGTAATAAAGAGGGAGAGTCAGGTAAATGAAGAAACAAAAAGAAGGCTTATTATTAAAGGTTCAAAATGCAAGGAAAATATACAAAATTTGTTAAAGGATTTATATAAGATTTTCCCAAAAGCATACACAAAAATTGTTAGAGGAATTACAAAAGGAGAAGCGATTACTTCTCCATGGGTAGATCCTCATAAAATGGAACAGTTATCATATAAACATGGTTCAAGTATAAGTATATTTGCAAATAGTTCAAAGAAGCATCCATTTAGATTAATATTTACAAGATATTATGATAGTCATATTTTGGATATGTATGAATTTAATGTATTAAATTATAAAGGAATTTCTCCAAATATGGAATTACCAAAGTATGGATCAAAACCAATAGTAATATGTCAAGGAGCTCCTTTTGAATCAGATGATGTTTATAAAAGTATAAGAACAATGTTCTTTGATACTTTTTCTGGTCCAATAGTTAGAGGATCTAAATTATTTCTTAAAGGATTTGATCATTTAATTCTAGTTACAGCTTATGAAACTGATAACGAGGAAATTAATAAACAATCTACAATTATTGGATCAATGAATTCTAAGATTTATATTGATATTAGAAGCTATTTAATTCGTCTAAATAGACCATCAGAACAAGTACCAAGTGAACTATTAATTAGATCAGATCAAAATCTTGTTTTAAATGGATCACCTAGAGTAGTTTTGTCAGAAATTGGTTTACAAATAAAGATGGAATTAGTAAAACATCAGATACCGGATAAGAGTATATTAAAGTCAGCAATGATAGTTCCACGTGAAATTAAGCCTAAAAAGATTAAGAATGTGACAACAAATGTTTTGGGAGAATCTATTGGTAGAATCCATGTTGGTAAACAGGATTTAAGTACATTAAATACTCCTCATGCAGGTATTTTATCAAAGATTAACCGTAGTAAAGAGTAAAGATTTAATATTTATTATAAGAAGTTAATTAATTAGTACTTATAATTTAATTAATTTGAAGATGCTAGGCTATTTGTTTATTTTTTCTTTTTTAACTCTACTATATCCAACAATATTTATCTCTTTGTTTTTTTGCTCTAATATCTAAAATATCTTCCCTTGACAATTTTGAATTCACTGATTTAACTACAGTCTTATATTTAAACATTCCATCCTTTTCTCTATAAGAGTATGTATTACTTTTATTTAAAATATCCAAATCATTGTCATTTGTATTCGTATAATAGTAATATTCACTAGTTGAAACCAAGTCACAAGAAAATTCACTATCTACGATTAATGTTCTTTCGCTCACAATACTGACCACTTGTCTACTTTCTTTAATTAATGTATTTGGATGTTCAATTTCTATATAATCACCAATTTTAAGTTCTTGTTGAAATTTGGTATGAAATCCTTGTACTGTAGTATTTGATGTTATAATTCTCCCTTCTCCTTTTTTCTTTTTCTCTTCAACTTTGGAATTAAAAGAAACTAAATATTGATGTTCATCATCTTTATCTTTCTTGTTATTGTTATAATCAACTTTTTCACTTTGATTACTTTTTTTACTTGGGTCTAAGCCTAATCTCTTAAACTTAATTTTTCTAACTCGGCTATAAATATCATCACTAACTTCTTTCATATTTATTTACTACTCACTTATTTTTTTTAAGTTAAATAATATAAAAAGAAAGAAAGAAATATATACTAAGCTTTCCAGATCTCAATCCATTTCAAAGTTAATTTTAATTACGTGTCAGAAAATGAAAACAAATTAGTGGCTAAGCCAAACAATATTTATTAGTTTATTTCACTCTTCCACCTTACTATTTTATTTAATTATTACTTGAAATATTTCCTCCCCTTTTTCTTCTCTCTTTCCTTTTTTTGTCTTTATTTAAAACTTTTTTTATTGCATAAAATTCTTCCACATAATTTATTATTCATCTACAAACTTTGGCGCCATACGTGGCTCGATACCGGGATTAAAAAAATGGAAAATTTGCATGCATGCAAATTAATAAAAAAGCGATAAGGAAAAAATGAGATAGGAAATAAATAGTTAAAGATTAAAGGTTCAGTTGGATTAGAATTTAAGTCAGAACAAAGTTAGAAAATAGGAGACAAGTATTGAGTAATTAATAAATACAAGAAAAACAAGTTAAGTATATAAAAAATTGTATTTAAGAATAAGTATATTAGTCTTTATTGTTGTGATAAAATAATATTTAGAGCCAGAAAACAGTTGAATTTTTAAATTTCAATCAATTGATTACTAATATTTATCAATATTAAATAAGTTACTAAATATAATTTTATTATACTTTAATAGTATTGAAATATTATTATTGTTATTATTATTGCCGTTATAAATAGTTTGAAACTAATACTACCACTTCTACTAACAAATCAACCAGATCTACTAAAACTATAATAAATAATATTACTATTGCTTTTGCAGTTATAACAAATCTTAAAGTCACAATACTATCATCAATACTATATCAATACTCTGATAAGTAATAGAGAAATATTCAATAGTATTGCTAATACAAATAAATTATTAAGTAAAAAGCCTTTTTTCAGTTTTAAAGATTCAAATAAAAAAATAAAATAAACATTAATTACTATTTTGATTAATATGAATTCAATTCAAACAAAACAATTACAATATTTACTTGGTGTTATATTATTGATCGGTATAGTCCATGCATTAATATTTGATCAAGCAAAAGTTGAATGGATATTTAGTAGGCAAGCTGATGCTTGGCTAACAAACTTAAGATCTTATACTACTATTTATGAATATTCTCAAATAGATGGTACTCCAGATCAATCTAAGTTGTTTTCAAACTACAAAACAGCTTCAAATGAATCAATGACGTTATTTGAAGAAAATGTTGATCATCTTTTTGATTATTTCTTTTATGGATTTGGAGTAGAAATTGTTGAATTTGCAACTCAAAGTAATACTACTGTTGATGAAAATGATTTCAAATTTAAAAGAATTAATAGAAAGAAAATTATGGATAAACTTAGACAAAAAACATTACCTAGGAATAATATTAGAAGCTTGAAGGAAGAGAATCAAGATGAAAATAATGGATCTAAAACTTTACCAACTTCTTTCTATTGGCCAAACGAGACAGAAAAATGGGCTAAGATTAGTTTTTTAGAATCTGGTTCAATTACAGAAACAAATTTTACAATGAGTACTTATAGAAATGAAACAGGTCTTTTAACAAATCCAAAAGAGTTAGCTCTTGTATTTGAAGTTTTGGAGGATAATGCTTTTAGATGGGGAGGTAACTATATCTGTCAGGAACTAGTACAAGAACAACTTTCAACAGAATCAAATACTCCATCTTATATTCCAAGTGAGCCTCAAAAAGCTAATGTACTTGCAAAGAAAGGCCAAACACTATGGTATGGATTTATGGTTACTTATCCAGAAGGTAAAATGACAAGCATTGGTAGTTTTGCTAGTCCAGCACCTGAAACTAATAATGAAAAGCTTCTTATGCATATCTTTTCTAGACATTTTGCATTCTCAGAACCTTTCATCAAACAAGGAAAGTATCCTGAGATTGGACAATATGACGGTTCAATGTCTATTATTAGTGATACCGGTATTATTAGCACTGGAAATACATTTTATTATCTTAAAACTGCCACAATTTCATCCCCCTCAAATCCTGGACTTGTTGTTCCTCCAAAGTTTACAGGAAGTGTAGATAAATACCCATCCAAGTATGATCCATATGATTTCCAGGACCCATTAGGACCATTATTTGTACCTGGAAAGCATTGTAGCGAGTTCTTACTAAACCACTAGAATAGATTAACCTAATTCTTACTTTTCAAGAATTTTCTCTAGATTATGTTGTTAAGAGCAAAGTTTTTCTAGACTTAATATTTGTTTAGTTAAAGTATAATATAAACATAAATGGAAATATTATATTAAAGAAAGTATAAACTAGCACACATTAATTCAAATGACAGATTCCTTGCAATCCTTGACATTTTTAGGTATTTTTCACATTTAAAAAATGTTTATCTTTTACATGTTTAATAGTAAATATTTGCGCGCTCAAACGTGTTGGCGGGCTGATGTTAAATTATTAATAGTATGTATTATGAAATTAAAGTATCAAAATAGAAATGTATTATGAAATGGAAGTAAAGATTGGAGCACATTCTTACTTTAATTGAAACAAGGATTCTATTATTGCTGAGACTTTTAGAATTAATTTGTTTTAAGAATTGTGATTATTGACTGAAATTTTGTGAATATTGTTTTTTTAGACGTGTGAAATTGAAATAAGTTGGGAAATTGAGTGTAACTTGAGATTTAAAAAAAAAAATGCCTCCCAATGTAAATAAGAAGAGAAAAAGGTCAGCCAAAGGCTTAAAAGAAAGTGAAAAGGAAAATCAATCAAAACTAGTAGGATTCAAGACTAGTATTGTTAGACCAATAGTAAATCCAGAATTGGAAGCTACAGATTTAAAGCCAGTACAGAGTGCTAATGATAATGAACAACTTTTAAATACATTGCATAGTTTTGACTTGGACCACACTTTTGGCCCATGCAGTGAAATTTCCAGATCCAAAAGACTTGAGAGAGCCAAAAAATTTGGAATAGCTATAGACTTGAATTTAGAAAAGATGATAAATAAACACTGTGGAGATGTTAATAGTGAGATGTCAGTTTCAATAATAGATAAATTAATGAAACATTATGCTGATTAGCATTTAGAATATTATATAATTCTATTATTAATATTTATTATGTCATCTCTATTTGATAATTCATTTATATTATAATAGTTGGCGATTTGGCGCCTTTTTGTTTATTACAAAATTATTAAAAACAAAAACAAAAAAAATTGACATTTTAAACGAATTGAACAAAAAGAGAATAAAGAGGGGGTATCATATTTGTTGCGTAAATAAACTTATATAGAATATATCCGGTTTCTATTTAATGATATCGAAGGTATTAGAAAGAAGAACAACAGCTCCAGAAAATGTCCTACCTACATTTAATCAGGACTACTCTATTTTGGAGAATTGTTTAGGTCACCAGTCAGTAGTGAAGATTACAAGATTACATGATACAAAGAAGAAGAGTAAGGTATGCGGTATAAACTGGACATGTGATGGAAATAAGCTTGTCTATAGTGCAAGAGATAGTATACAATTAATGAATCCTCAATTATTTATAGCAGAAACAAGCATTCCAGGGCAATGGTTCAAAGCTATTCCAAGTAGTTTGAATCCGTTTCAAATGATTTGTATTGCTTTGAATAAGCCTTGCATTGAATTTTATGATTTGAGATCTGGATTATCTCATTTTGAAATTACTATTCCAAATGATTCTTTTCTAAATGTAGCTTGGTCAAAAGATGATAAAACTGTAGTAACAGGAGATAGAGCTGATAACTTATATGCAATAGACTTAAGGTTTCCAAATAGTAAACAACTTCCAATTCCAATTATGAAATTAAAGAATGATGAAGAAAACAAGATGAATATAGATTCTAATATTGTAAATGAAAGGCAAAAAAGAAGAGAACTTCCATATAATATTCAAAGCCATAAAAGATCTTCAGAAGAAATTAATGATATTACATTTAGTTCAGATAGTAAACATCTGATTATGGCTAGAAATGATGGAAAATTGGAAATTATTTTTTTAGAAAATTCAAACGATATATTGAATCAAAACAAATCAGAGCTTATTCAAACTCATCTTTATAGCTCAGTGATTGTAAGAGAGTTTTCTAATATGATTGCAAGCTTTGGACAAGACCAGACAATTTCACTTTTGGATTTGCGTTCCAAATCAATAATTTCAACACTTGGAGGAATAGATGGAGCGGCAACTAGTATAGAATTCAATAATACTGGCGAGATTATATCAACAGCAATTTCTTCAGAAAAGAAGAAACCAGGTGAGGACTCCAATGACACATTAATGCTAAACAATACTCAACTAAAGATTCTCAGTCGTTTCGATGTTCCTGGTAGAATAACATCGTCGTCTTGGCATCCTTATAGACAGATTTTGGCGATAGCCTGCAACTCTCTAGAATCTAATAATGCTAATAACACAAGTAGCTCTAATATTGGAACCAACACGTCATCAATACATTATAATAAGATCATTTCAAGTGGACTAAATGGTCCAAATACTCCGTTTGTTGGTTTCTTAACTATAGAATAGTCATCATAGGAAAATTATTAAAGCAATAAAAAAGAGAGCTCAAAAATATGTAAGAATCATATAGCCATTTACATTATTATCTTAATTACTAGGCTAAACAATTTCTAATATTTTATAATTAATTATCTTCCTTTAAATAAGTTATTTCCTTTTCTCATTCCTGAATTAGAATTATCCATTTTTTTAATTACTGATGTAGAATAGGCTTATTATAGTCAATTCAAAGAGTTGTGATAATTCTTATACAACTTGCTTATCCTGATTTTAAATATATACAAGCATATATATTATATATCTCTTATATGCACATTTTCCCGCCATTTTGAATATAATAAGGCCAGGGGTACTAATCGCGCTTAGTTGGTTTTTTATTGGCAGTTACCCATTCAGCAAGAGGTGTACCTTTTGTGATATATCTTTTGATAAAGAAGTCAAAGAATAAAGCAAAGTAGGAGATGTACATAAGGCAGGCAAAAACACCGTTGGTTCTGATAAAGTGACAACCAACTTTGAGAGGTTGACTTAGATATTCAACTGGAAATACATTGGCAAATGGGTGTTTATAAGAGTAATACATACCTGAAGTGGTTAGAATTGTACCAATAATCATTTGTACAATTTGTAAGATTGTGATGATCATACCCCATTTTGGTCTCTTACCACAAGAGGATAAATAATAGTAAAAGTACATAATTGAATGAACAAAGTAGTTTATGGCGCAAAAAAAGACTCCAATAGTTTGGCAGCAGACATAAGCATCCCATGTGTAAAGGAGTACAGTAAGGTGATGGAACCAGTGTAAAAAAGAAAGTGATTTTTTTCTAGCAATAATAAAAAATGTATCAATTAATTCAATATATTTAGAATATATAAATAAGCTGAGCCATAAGCCAGCTGGACCTTTTGTTAGTGGAGCAATAGGAGGAGAACAGATGGATGATACAAAGCCATACTTAATGAGGTTGGTTAGAACATATGGCATTAAACGTAGGGTTCCAATAAATGAAAAAAGTGCCAAAAACAAGTTCCAATATTTTAAAGGTTTTTCCAATTTGAAAGGTTTTCGTTTCTCCATAATTTTGGGTCCAAAGTATATGAAAAATGCATATATTATGCAGATTGTGTGTGCAAGATAATAATTATCATTGGTCCAAAGGAATAATTTCATACCATTCCAATTTCTTTCAATTGGTAGAGTAAGATATTTAAACCATGGAATTTCCTTTAAAATGTCCATATGCTCACTATTTATAGGGATCTCCCAAATTTTATTAACGTTATCAATAAAATACCCATTATTATTATTTTTTATGATCATTTTTGTCTCCTTTATTAATTATCTTTATAATATAATTCTTTAATAATTTAATGTTATAATTGCATTATACTTTTAATTTATTGCAAATTTGTATTGAGTGCTATTAGATATAGGCTAATAGATTCCCAATTGAATATTTGAGTGAAAAGTAATATAAAAATATATCCAAGAATTATTTTACATGAACTTCAAATAATACAAAAAGTTGAAACAAAATAGGCTTATTAAAAATATCTTCGAGCTCGTACTTGTACAGGAGAACTTTTTATATTCAAAATACTTCTTCTTTTCTTAATATTAATTTATTATTATTAAATCTCCAAGTATATTTATATTTATATATGTTCTCACTTGTGTAATAATTAATGATTTAATACTAACTTTTTTAAACTATAAATACATTCAAATTTTGTATTACTTGTTCAACAAATTTATTTACGGTACCCATCATTTTCAATTCATATGTATATAATATATATATATATATATTATATACATTTTTTTATTTATTCTGAATGAACAAATACCTGACTCCCCCCTTTTTAGCCCGCCTTCACAGCAATATTATTCATAAATTCATAACCACAATTTGGCGCCAAATTGATAGGCGGTATAAATTGAAATCTATTGAATTGAAGTAAATAATTGATAAGCAAAGTGATTTATCTAATTAATATTAAAGTAAAATATTTAGTTAAAATAAGATATAATTTGTTTCTAAATTTCAAGAAAAAAAAAAATTTAACTAATTAATTTTCACGTATTTTTTTTTTGTCAATATGCTCGGAAAATGGTATAAAGTATCAATGTGGAAATTAACGTTTAATTATTATCAAAGTGTTAGATTAGTGATTTAGTTTGACCAATATCTAGTATTTTCTCTTAGTTAAAATCTCTTGTTCTATATGAATGATGATCAGGCTTCAAGCGAATTTATGAAGCTTAATAAAATTATTATACAACTGTTTAAGAAAAAAAAATCAATTAGAAAAAAAATACACGTGTCAATCCCCACATGTCTGATAAAAAAAAAATGTATACCGGCGAAAATTGGCAAAATGGGTGTAAATTGCATGACATTGAAAACATTAGAAAAATCAAATTTTGTTGAATAAGATTATCTTAATTAAATAAAAAAATTAAGGTTGAATTAAAAAACTGAAAAGCAAGTTCAGTTTTTTTTTAATAAAATTATTGATACATATATGTCTCAATAATAGATATTAAAAAGGGAGGGTAGGTGCAGACAGCCGCGTGATGGAATAGCAAGTAACTACACATATTATTGGACAGTCAATACGTATGTACGTCTGTATGTCTGCTATTTGAGTAGATAGTTTGCACAAAATATGAAAATGTTCAAAGAGTAAATAAAAAAGAAGAAAATAAGAGAAAGAGCTCAGTTGCTTTTTTTTTAATTTACTGACTAAAGGAGGAGTCGAACTCAATAATTTGATGATATACTATTATGAGTATTTGATTGAGGGGTTCTACATATACAAGTTTGAGAAAATTTACTGAGGATCCAAGATAAAAAAACTATAAGGTACCGATAAAATATTAGAAATTAAAGGAAATCAACATCTTGGAAAGCTTATACTCTAATTCTGGACTGAGATTTATGCAGAATCTCGTAATTTGGACCTGAAGATTTACATTACAATATTGGACAGGCATACAACTTTTTGGAAAGAGTAGCCATATTTATATATATAAATATATATATATATATATAAATATATATATTTATGTATATATATATATATATATGTATATGTATATGTATGAATATATTTTGATTACTTAAAGTTTCTATTCTATACAAATACATCCAGAATCTAAACTAGAAGCCTTTTATTCATATTTATATCTACCTCAGGATTAACAATAATGGCTAGACAAGGAAAAGGTTTAAGACGTTATTGCGATATCTGCCGTGATGGTGATACAGATTTAAGATGTAGTCAATGTGGAAAAGTATTTCACTTTGACTGTCTACGGAATTGTAACCTGATAGGTAGCGATGCGGAAATTGACGACTCATTTTGTTGCCCTGATTGTAAAAATAACGAAGATTTTTGCTATATATGCAGAGATAACGAGACAGGTGATGTTATGTTATATTGCGATGGATGCCCTAAATCTGCTCATTTAGGATGCTTGGGTTTAGAAGAAGAACCTGACTCTCCAACTTGGTATTGCCCTAACTGTGACAATGATTCAGGATCAGGTAAGCATAAAAACAAGCAAATAGGAGATGTTCGAACACTAGGAGGTACTAAGAAGACCAATGATGAAACTGATATCAACAGTGATAGTTGCTATGTTTGTCAAAAGGGTGGAAAACTACTGGGGTGCGACTTTTGTACCTATTCATACCATCCAAAATGTATCGAAACTGAGGTTTTTGCTTTTGATGGTGACAAATGGAAATGCCCCGTTTGTAGAGGCGAAGACCCTTTAAAAAATATGAGGCACAAAAGGATGAACAAGTCTGAACGATACAAGCTTTCCCAACAATGGCAAAACTGTATTAAGAAACAAATCAAACAGTCAAGCATTAATAGAGATGTTTTTCTTTGGGAAAATAGACAAGCTATTTCCCCATTTGTCTCAAGAAAGGTTTTAGAACGTCTTAAAAAGAATGCTGAAACATATCGCAAATCCAATCTTAATCAACAACAAAACCAGTCATCAAACACAACTTCAGGAAAGAAAAGGAGGATCAGAAAGATACTAGAAGACGATGCCGCTTCTGACTTAAACTCAGATTCTGAGGCGGACTATTCAGAATCCAACCGATTGGACTCTTCATCCGAAACTGAAAATCCCGCCCATTCCCACCATGCAAATGATGGCGCCGACTTTCCGGAATTCATGGACGCGCCAAAGTACCGAGAAGCTCATATAAAGGCAAAAGAAATGTCATTGCAGATTTTGAGTGAGGGGATAGAGCTGAAAGATTATCAGAGGTATGGAGTTCACTGGCTATTATGTGCATTTTCAATCAAGGGGGGAGCTATTTTAGCTGATGAGATGGGTCTGGGAAAGACTATACAGACTTTGACATTTTTGGCGTGTTTAAAGGCTTTGGGAATAACTGGTCCTCATTTGATTGTCGTTCCTCTATCTACTGTGGGTAATTGGGCTAGAGAAGCTCGAAGGTTTACTCCGGGTCTAACTTTAACAAAGATTTGTGGAAGTAGATGGGAGAGAGAGCATGCAATGATGGATCCTGTTGCTTCAGATGGTCTCTATGATTTATATATCACAACTTATGAGACGGTTGTTACTGAAGAGTCTTTTTTCGTTGATAACTTTAGGTGGCAATGCATTGTATTGGATGAGGCACATAGAATTAAGAATGAAGGAGGTCGAATAAGGCACTCAATGGACAGAGTTAGCGGATCTATGAGAGTTTTACTTACTGGGACTCCACTTCAAAATTCTCTTAAAGAGCTTTTTACTCTTTTGAACTTTTTATATCCTGATATCTTGCAAGACTCTGAGATTTTTGAGAAGATATTCCAGATGAAGGATATAACGAAGAGTGCTAATAGCAGTAATAGTTCATCATCTGGTGGAAATGGAAACCATGGATCTGATGATGACGAGAGTATTGATGATTTGGATGCTTTAGGTATTAAAGTTGATTCAAAGAGAGTAAAGTTATTTCACCATTTACTGCAAAAACTGTTATTAAGGCGTACCAAGGATTTGGTCATTAAACTACCAGATAAAATTATTCGTGATATATGGCTTCCTCTCTCTCCTTCAGGCTGGCAATGGTACAAACGTCTTTTAGATGTGGGTAACGTTCATGGTGATGTATCTTTCAGAAAGTTACTTGGATTAGTCATCAAGATGAGGATTTGTTGTTCTCATCCTAGGGGACTGGTTGCTAGAGGATCTCAACTTGATAAGCTGTTTAGTGTATTTGCTGAAGCTTCTCCAGATCTATTGGCTGAAGTAACTGATGATGCTTACAAGCTAAAGAGTTCTTTTGGATGGGAACATGTCAAAGGTTCCTCAAAGCTTTTTTTCTTGGATAAGCTTTTAATGCAACTACACAGAGAAAACTGTAAATATATTCCCAATTATAAAGAAAGTCATGACAAATACACTCGCGAGCAGATAAGATCTATCAAGTCGAGAATATTTGAATTGAGAAACAAAGGTGGTGCTGCTGCTGTATCGGGGCCTGGATCTGCTTCTGGCTCCTATTCCTCATCATCTGGAGGATCTTCCAATTCAAGTAGCACTAAAGATAAGGATTCAAAAGCTAATAAGGATAATACAATTCATGAAATCCTCTCATTTGAGGATAGTTACCAGGTTACTGATGAATTTGAAGAAAGTTTTAAAAACTCAGATTTCAAAGATATATATTCCCAGTATATGTATGACAAATGGTCCAAAAAGGCTGAGGAAAAGGTCAAGATTGAGGTTTCAGAAACTAATTTGGACTCTGAAAAGACTGAAACTGAGAAAAATGAAATAGTCAAAATGGACATAGATGCCAATCGTAACAATAATAGTGACAATATTAATGGTGAAGTTAAAGCTGAAAGTGGTATTGATAATAATAATAATAATAATAATAATAATAATGGTACCCAACAGGTACCGACAAATGCATGTTTAGATCAAGGCTCCAAAAAGTGCAAGATGCACAAAATATTGATCTTTACACAATTTCAACTAATTTTGGATGAATTGGAGAATTATTGCTTGTGGAGAGGGTGGCAGTATATGAGATTAGATGGTAGTACAAACAAGTTAATAAGAGAGCTTGATATTAGAGAGTTTGGGCTACCGGATAATTATGTATTGGTTTATCTGATTTGTACAAGAGCTGGAGGATTGGGAATCAACTTGGTTAGTGCAAATCACGTTGTTATGTACGATGAGGATTGGAATCCATTTGTTGATCTTCAGGCAGTAGATAGAGCTCATAGAATTGGACAAACCAGAGATGTTTGTATTTGGAAATTGGTTACTGAGTGGAGTGTAGAAGAGAGGATGGTTTTCGGGCGTGAGCAAAAGCTTAAGCTTGATAAGATGATTATTAAAGGTTCAGCAAGGGATGATAACCATAATCAAGCGGAATCTGTAGATGTACATTCCAAGGTCTTTGAAAATGATCAATTTGTTGCTGAAGAAAAACTCTCAGCTGAAGAAGTTACAAAACTTATTAGGTATGGTAGAAGAGCTTTGATGCATTTAGGAGATACTTCCAAGCTATTTGGATTAGATTTGGAAGCTTTAATGGATAGAAAGAGAGTTCCAATTCCTGATGAGGATGTACTTATGCAAAAGGAGGAAGAAGAGAAGGGTGATGATATCCAGAATGTATTATCTGGAGAGGATGGAGAGCAAGTAGCCCTTAAAGCTGATGAAGAAGTTGACATTACTGATATTCTTTGTGATGAGATGGATGATAACCCAAATGGAGCAGCTGGGGGTTCTGGTGGTATTAATGAATCCAATTCAGCTAAAACCATGTCCAATGTTAATACATCTCCTTCAGATGAAGTATTGGACCCAGCACTCAATAATTTGACCGTACAAACTAACGATACTACATCTATCAATATTTCTCCTACAACCAGTGGAGGTGATGATGATAACTTATGGAGATCTAAGAGGACTAGAAAGCCTCCTCCTCCTGTTTATAATCCTTTACACTGGGAAATGAAGTCAAGAAGTAATGAAGATAAGAAGCCTACATTAAAACATGAAAGGAGTTGTTTCCGTTGTGGGCAAGCAAAGTTGGAATGTTCTAATTCTGGAAATAAGGATAAGACTAACGCTAACTCTAATGGAAATAATGGTAGTTCAGGATCTTCATCAACTGTAGGAGCAGCTGTAGGTACTGGTTGTTGTGGTTCACCACCAAATTATGGAGATATTTCCAATAGTGGTAGTAATAATAGTAGCACTACTAATACTGGAAAAGAAGCTAATTCCAAAGAATTGGCTACAAATTCTAGTTCACAAACAGGAAGTAACAATAAACCTACTGGTTCAATTGCTCAGGTTGATGAATATATGAAAAAGATGGGATTAATTAATTGTAACAGATGTCCAAAATCGTATCATTGGTCTCAATGTTTGGGATTAGATAAGGTACCTCCTAGGACTTGGATTTGTCCTTGGCATGAATGTTGTCTTTGTTTTAGAAGAGCTACTCAAGCAGGAGGACTTCTTATTCATTGTAGTGAATGCCCTACAACATTTTGCATTGATTGTTTCCCACCAGAATATGCAAGACACCAAGTTTTAGATAGTTTCTTTGAGAACTTAAACAAAAGAGGATGGAATATATCAAGAGATTCGATGATACTTTTCCTTTGCTCTAAGTGTAAAGCACTTCAACAACAGGAGATCAGGAAGAAGCTTTCTAGGCAGCAGCTTTTGGAAGAGCAACAACGCAGAAGAAAGATGAATGAGCAACTTAAATCTGATGTATTAAAATCTGGCCAGAAGAATTTGGATCAATTTTCTCATCTTGGTCCAAACTCAGGAAATAGAACGAGTCCATATTTATCAGGTAGAAAGAGAAATATTGAAGCTGCTTGGAAGCTTACAGAATCCCTTATTAGAAAAGGATTTGAAAGATTATTTCCACCTCTATTATATAAACTTCAACAAGAATATATTCAAGAGAATGCTAAACATGAGGCAGCTATTTTAGCAGCAGCTACAAGTGGTAACAATGGTGATGCTGACCCTGATCTTGAGAAACAGATTGGAGGACTACGAAAGAGTCCTTGGATGAGACCTCCTGGTGAATGGCTTCGTCTATGTGATAATTGTCTTTTACCATTTCATGATGTCTCAGGATGTCCTTATCCTTTGGAAGTGGTTAAAGTATCAGTTCCTTCAGGAGTAACTCAAATTGATGTGCAGACAGGTCAACCTTTACAATTAGCTGATGGAACAAAAATTACTTCAGTAGAGGAATTCATTATGCTTTCTAAGAATGGAGGAGTGGACTCTAAATTTCAGACACGTTCGTATTGTTCTCTTTGTGGTTTATCAGGGAGAATGCATACTAGAAGAAGCTGTCCTCTCCTTCCAGATGAAGCAGAGCAAGAATACGAAAAAAGACAGGCTGTTTTGGATAACTTTATTCAAACTTTGAATACTTTCCAGGTAGATTTTCCATCAGAATTGACAGACCCTGAAAAGATTACAGGAGGATGGGAAAGTTACAGAAAAGCCACTCAAAAAGTTGCAGAAGAATTTTTGAGGGACTGTTTTCTTTCTTGTAACCTCCATAAGATTATTACACCTTCTGGTACTGCATATATTGGTCGTCAAAATGTTGCAAGAAGCGTGGTTTATGGAAATCCAGGAACTGGAATGGGCCAGATTCAAGGGTCATCCAATGCTTTAGGAGTTGGCAATATTCATCTTCAATCAGGGGTCGGGGGAATGAATGTTGGTAATTCTGGTCTTTTAATGCATGAAGGCCATAGCGGAGCAATTCCTTCTGGAACTATGGCAGCTTATCTTGGTCTTGGAGCAGGCCTATCCACTAATTCAAGAAATTCTAAACAAGCTTTGGGTAGAGGAGGAGTGGACCAATCAGGTATTGGAGCTTTTGCTGGGTGCTCTATTCCAACGTCTTCAAATATGAGTGCAGCAGCAGCAGCAATTCAACAGAGAATGAATGATGCTGCTGTGTCTCTTGCTAGAGCCAGATATGCTGCAGCTGCAGCGGCAGCTGCCGTCTCTGTAGCTGGATTCAGACATCCACAACCAATATTACCATTCCCTATGGTTCAGACAACAGCTCCAACTCACCCATATGGTATATTTGGCCCAGGTAATCCTGTTTCTGCGGCAGCTGCAGCTGCTGCAGCTGCTGCCTCAGCTCCTCTTTTCTTTGGAGTATCTAATCCTAATATGGCAGCGGCAGCAAGAGCTAATATGTTCGTTGGAGCCAACATGGCAGCATCAATGGCAGTAGCAGCAGCAGCAGCCGCTTCAGCTACAAATGCTACAGCAAACTTTTCTGCCTCCAACCCACCTTCTCCTTCATTAGGAAGTAAGAAAAGAACAATCGATGCTTTAAAAACTGAAAATAGCAACGGAAACATTATTAATCAGGGAACAGGTTCTGCTAACATTAATAGTAGCAATAGCAGTGGAGGGTTTACAGAAACAGTCAAAGGCATCCCAATTAATGCGAGCAGCTCTCCTCCAAACAAGGTTAAGGTTATAGACGATAGTAATAACAATAATCAAAATTCTGACTTGGCTATAGACCTCCCACCTCCACCACTACCAGATAAGAATCTTTAATTTATAGCCCAAGTAATTATTCTCTCGTTTCTTGGGAATTATAATTGGAGAATTATTTCTATATTATTATTATTATTATTATTATTATTATTATTACATTTGAGAAAAAAGGTGAAGTTCACATTATCTTCAACTATTTATTCAAAATTACTTCATCAAGACAACAACTAAAACTACTATTATCACTTTCTATTTTTATTCGATTTATTTTTTAACACGTCATTTTTTACATGAGCGCCATCATGCATGCACGCACATTTATGTGGATAAATAATAGTTAATTACTGCATTTAGAATATAAGAATAATTTGATGAAAAAATGATGGAAATTTATTTAGATAAAGTTGGGATTATTTTTGGGAAAGTTAGTTGATTATCAATATTTTAATGGTAGTAATATAATGATTTATAATTGTTCTATTTTAGCTGGTAGATTTTGTTATTATTCAATTACAATCTTTTCTTTTAATATTTAGTGAATTGATTTCAATGTTCCAGTGAATTCCTATTGTTTTTGTAATAATATGTGTTGAGAGGAAAAGTTAGAATTAAAATTTGAAACAGGAGAAAAAAAAAAGAAAAAAAAAAAAACTAGTAATTTGTATATATTTGGTAATTTTGTTGGAAAAGTAATAGTGCCTTGGAGCATACACCTTTGCTATGGGATTTAACTAGCTGAGAAGCTTTTACCAAGTCTTTTTCAAACAAGAAACTTTCATGTTCTTTGGACAGTTTTATAATAATATTATTTACATCAATGTTATTATTCTTTGTTTTAAATATTATCGAGTTAAAGTATTGGGAAATTTCTTTGAATATATTAAAATAGTAATTTTTATTTTGATTTTGGTTAACTATTTCATAATTAGTAATATTCAAGTAAAAAAATCTCCATTTATTAGGCAAATCAAATTTCAATGGTTTTAACATATAAAGACGATTTCTAAAATCTAATCCGGTTTCTTCATATAATTCTCTTGCAGCAGCTATTTTAAAATCATTCTCTGCAGGTATTGGATTTATTCTACCATTATTATTATTAGCTTCTGAAATATTAATCATCAAATCTTTCTCATCTAATCTTCCTCCTGGTAATTGAAAAATGCCATATTCACTTTTTTTAGTTGACTTTAAAAGTAAACATCCATATTCTTGATGAATAACAATAATAAATGATCTAAATTTATTTGGATAGTTGTTATTTTTCATTTTCATTATTTTAAATAATATTAAATTATTTGTATTTAATTATTTTCAAAATATAACGACTTTCACTCTCTTTCTTTCTTCCATTCTCTTTCTTTCTCTTTCTTTTATTAACTCAACTCGACTATTCTTTTTATTCTGATTATTTTCTTTTTCCATTTATTAAGAAAATTATAAAATGTAAACCTTAACTCAACTCAAATTCAAATTATCAATCATTTTAATTTCAATTTTAATTCTTATGTATATGTAGTATTTTCTTAATCGATAATATTAAGAAATAAGAAGAAATTAGAAAGAGAAAAAAGAAGAAGAAAAAAGAATTTATTAATATGAATTGTAATATTATTTTGTTTGATCAAAACAATTTTTTTTTAATTATATTACTCAAATATCTTCTATTATTTTTCTTTAAAATTTTACTTTTATATAAACTTAAAATTTCGTCCACACGAAAAATTATAAATATATAAAAATGCATGCAATGCATGCAGAAAACATCTAGAAAATAGAAAATTTAAAACTGGAAAATTAATTTTAAAATATTTAATCAAAATTATATTAATAAAACAAAAAAAAACCTCATAAATTAATTTAAATATTAAAATTATAAATAAATCTATAAATAGATACACAAATATATATATCTTTTAAATTAAACCAAAACAAAAAAAAATCATTCAATTAGAAAAATCTACACCAGTTTTAATAGGGAAATGTAATAAAAWTTAATCAAANACTCTTATAGAAAATCATTWATTTTATATAAAAATTATTATTATTCAAATTTTATTTTATWATAWATTATTTTTTTTTTTTACTAGGAATTCCCCACATTATTATTAGTAGAAACAAAGTCTGGCGCCAAAACAAAAATATTTAAATTAAATATATTAAGAATTTTTAGTGAATAACTTTGAATTTGGTAATTTTTTTTTTTCCTCCTGTTCTAACTTTAGCATATTTCAATAATTCATTTAATTATTGAAATATGCACTCAAATTACCCAAGAAAGTAAAGAAGAAGTTTAAGCAATCATTAGAAAGAAAAAATTGCTTATACCAATATACTTGAATTCCAGTTGTTTTGTAATTGCATAGAATTAAAAGAAAGTAGATTCAAAAAAATTTCACTTCACATTATCTTTATGCTATTGTATATATTAATGCATTTTTTTAAATAAATGTGGAGTCTGAAAATTCTCTGAATCTTAAGCTATATTATTGCAAAGTAATGCGTGCATGTATCAAAATAATTTATATCAAATAATATTTTAAAACAAATACATAAATATAATTTGAATAATGGATTACAAGTTTCAAACAATTATAGAAATATATATATATATATATATATTGGGAAGTATAANTTGAAAAAAAAAAATGAAGGGNAAAGTGTGTAAAGAAGATTTTTWYACATAATCTCCCAGAATGGGAATTGNAAWTTAAGCTGGGGCGATTTCAGCAATATTATTAGATTCTGAAGATMAAGTAGGATCCTTGGATAATAAAGATATTAATGATATTAATGAATCAAATTATATTTTAAAAATTATATTGACATCATTTAATCCAATAGAACTTACTACAAAGTTGGGTGGACCTTGGGAAGGTTATTTTCTATGGGATATTATTAGAGGAAAGATACTAAATTATCGTGATAATATTAATCAAAAGTATTCAATACTGAATTTTCTTGAAATGATTGACGAAGACTCTTCATATAAAGATTTATTTTCATTAAATTTAATGAAGTATTATGAATATATGGATAAAATTCCTGATAAAAGACCATTTGGTAATACCTTTGATGATCATGCAAAAGAAAAGGATTATATATTAATTATTAAATTGGAAGAAATTGAATCAGAAATTATATTGCATTTAAGATCCACATTTTATAATAATATTAAAGATTTATCAACTTTGGAGAATATTAATGTCATATCATGTCTTAAAGAAATGGTTGAATTAATTAAACTTGAAAATTTTAATCTACATGAAAATTTACGTAACTTGGCTGAATTTAGTAATAAAAATTATAAGCAAATAATGGAAAACAGAGAGAATAGTCAAGTTCAAGTTAAAGTTCAGGAACTAGAACAAAAACAAAAACTAGAACAGGAACTGATACAGGAAAATGAACAAGAGCAAGAACAAGAGCAAGAACAAGAACAAGAACAAAAGCAAGAATTGTCTCAAAAAATTGAAGATATTTATGATAACGTAACAATTCAATTTAATTCACCAAATACACGTGGAACTTTAGAATTATCTGAACTAAGAGTTCCATCGTATTTGAATAATTCTCCATTAATTGACAAACATAATAATAATATTAACATTTTTAACTCGAAAATTTCAAACTCAGAATTATTACATAATCAAATAAAAACCTATAGATTTATTAAAGATTCTTCCAAAACTGGGAATCATCAATATTATGGCTCTTATTCTACAAGCTCTCTTCCTGCATATTACTCTTCATTTTCTTCCTCCTTAAGAACAAATGGAAAGAATTCAGCTTTGAGATCTGCAATAGAAACTATTCGTAGGACTAAAAATGATTCACTTTATAGAGAAACAACCAGTGCTTTTAGTAATAGATTCAATTCAAATAACGATCAATATGAATTCAGCAATTACAGAGAACATGCACCAAAATATAATAATTCAATAATTCCTTCTGAATTTGAATCTGATAATAATTCTTATTACAAATATTTACAAAAATTCAATAAAAATATAAAAAGACAAAATAACTATGAAAAGGCTGATATTAATAATTATTTGATTAATAATTGGAATAAGAATAATTTTGAATTAAAATCTCCAACAAATAAAAGAAAAATAACTCCATTATATACAAAAGAACAACTAATGAGTAAATTATCGAACACTAAAGATATAAGTGAGAGAATTAATATTCTTAAAAGTATGATTAAAAGTACTAAAAAAGAATCTTATTATATTGATGAATTTGGCTAGTTAAATAATATAATTTGAATAAATATTTGATTTATTGATTTAAAGTTAAAATATTATATTTATAGACGAAATTTGAATATGAAAATACTAATTTTTCAAGATTTTCCCATAATAACTTTGTTTCATTACTGATTCTTTTAGATCTATTTTCCAAATCCTTCAATCTTTTCCCAGTATCATTAATACTTTGAATATCTATTTCTTGATTTAAAAATGGTAACAAATTTTCTAACTCAATTAATTGAGACTTCATTGTATTAAATTCATCAAAATGTTCCATGATGTAAGCTTTTCTTAAATCTAAAGTTAATACAGATGATTCAAAATCTGCAGAGTCCATTTCTAAATAAGCTTTAATTGTTTCATAAGTAGATAACCAATTTTCCAAAGGTCCTAAACTAAATATTTTTTTAATTATTGATTCAATACAATCTAACTTATAATTAATGGAGTAGCTTTGATCATCTTTAACTTTATCAAGCTCTTGAATTTCATTTTCTAAATTAGCCATTAAACTATTTTGACCAACTGCAAGCCTATTTTGAATAGTAGGAGTTAATGAATTATTCTCCTTTGATTTATTTGAAACCCCTTGATCATAATTATTTCTAAAATCTTCTTTTTTTGAAGAAATAATATTTTCACATTTTTGTATTCTTCTTTCAATACTATTTAAAAATTCCTCTATATCAATAACTTCAGCCATTTAAATTAAAATTTTGAATTTATTGTTGTAATTATTATTATTATTATTATTATTATTATTATCAAATGTATATTAATTTCAAGAGGGCATGCAAAATTGAGCGCCAGGTTGAATAGTTTAAACCCTGGAAAAAATAATTTAATTAATGCGCATGAAAAGAGAGAAAGAATATCCCCACAAGTATAGATACAAAATTAATAACAAATTAAATCCTATCTAAATTATTTATAATATCTATTTCTTTGAATAGAGTTTTTTTGTATAATCTGTTTTTTTCCATTATTATAATCTATTGGATATTTTATATATTTATCAATAATATCAGAAACTGAAACTGTTTGTACTAGCTCATTATTATTTAATTCATTCTTTTCATCTTTATCAAAATCTTTGATAGAATTTTTTATATTTAAACTTTGATCTATTGAAATCTTTTCTTCATCGTGATTATCAATTTCTTTATTTCCATTTATATTCATATTTGAAGAAAATTCTTCTTCTGTAATTACTAATAATTTTCTATTAATATATTCATTATTAATATTATGTTTATTTATATTACTTCGATTCATGTTTGCAATTTTTTTAATTAATTCATGCTTTTCTTTCTCTAGAATACTAATCTTTTCTTCCAATGATTTAATTTTTGAATTTTCCTTTGTATTATCAATATTATCTAGAATTTCTAATTTATCATTTTTATTCACTTTCTTCAATTCTTCAATTATTTCAGCTTTTCTTGTAATTTCAAATTTTAATTGTTCAATTTCATTTTTTGCACTTTCTAATTCATTATTTATTTTCTGATAATCATTATTTAACATTAAATCATCTTGTTTATCTATTACTGGCTGATTATGATCATTAAAATCAACTTGATCATTAATATTTTCATCCAAATGTTGATTATTATAATTTTTAAAGTTAAATTTATTAATTAATTCTTCAATTTCTGTTTCAAAGTTTAACGCATTTAATTCTATCTGGTCTACTAAATACTTAATTTCTGAAAAATTATGTTCAACATTTAATATTTCTTTAATTTTCTTTATTATTTCACTTATTGAACAATTTGAACCATCTTGTTGTTTTCCCTTATGTCTTCTCACTTTTTTACCATATCCAAGATATTTCTTCATTAACTGACTTATATTACATATATTTTGATTGTGTTTCTGTAATTGATAAATTCTCTCATCATATTGTACAGTCAATTCATCCAAGAAATTTTGTATTGTTTCTTTTTCTTCTATTAAATTTTTACATCGTTTCTCTAATGTTGCTATTTCTCTTCCTTTGTTTCTTGTTTGAGATATTGCCTTTTCTAATTCATTCTTCATCTCCAAAAATTGTGCTTTATACCATTCATTATCTTCTACTACTTGTTGTAATATCATTTCTGTTCCTTGTTGTATTCTATTTGTTTCATCTATCTTATCTTGTTCTATCTTATTCATACTTTCAATTAATTTTCCATTCTCTTCTAATAACTCTTCTATCATTCTATCCTTCATCATTAATTGAACTTCCAATTCATGGTAATTCACATTTTTGTTTTTTTTTTGACATAATATTTCTTTTTTACTTTCTGGTTCAATTTTTTTGATTTCTGGTTGTTCAATTTTTTTATTTGGTCTTACAACATTAAATACTCTTTTTGCATTATGTTCTTTAATTATATCCAAATTATTATTTTCTAATTCTGAATTATCAACCACTGTATTAAGACTGCCAGTTCTTGTATATTGTGAAGCTCCTGGTAATGGTAAAGTAAATAAAGTATTGGTCCTTGATGTTACCGACATCTTTCTTTTGATTTAAATTTTTTTTTCCTTCTTATTAATATATTTTATTTAATCTTAAAAAGGAAAATATTAAAATTGACCAATACTCACTTTTTACCCTAATATATTTTACTTAAATGAGCTTATAACATACATTCATACTAGAAGAAAATATCAATTACTCAACTTTTTATTAAAATTTTTCTAAGTTTATTTTTTCAATTATTTTCAAATAATCACTTATTAACATTTTCACAAAGACATTATACGCCACTAAAGATCAAATACAGCAATTTTTTTTCTCATATAAAACAACAAAATTATTCAATAATTAAAAGCTTTTATACTATTTAATTAATCATTAAATTAATGAATAACTAAACTATTCATAAAACTATCCAATAATTTACAAATAAAATCTAATTGAGAAATTATTGAAATAAATTTAGTGCATGCAACTGCACCCATTAGTTTTAATTCCATATTCTTAAAAAAAAAAATAATAATAATAGAACTTATGAATATTTCAAAAAGATATTTGCATTAACTATTCATAAAGAAAGATGACAAAAAAAAATCAAGCAAATAAATTGTAACAAGTTTTTAGCTGTAATAGTTTTATTATTTATACTATCATTTACCCATTTCCCCACAATTATTTTCTATTTTATCTGTTAATAATTGTCCACAATAACAATTTGGAAAATTTGGCGCCAATGTGATTAAATTCAATATTAATTTCAAGGGTGTAAAAATTAAGGGGGGAATTGGCGGTAAATATCGAGGTGGTAAATAATTGAAAGTGTGAAGTATTAATTAGATTAATATAATAATAGAAAAGAGAACCGATTAGAAGTAATCAAATGAGTATTTAAATATACTATTTGATTACTATTACATTTCTTTTTGATGGAATGAACAAGTTTTTGAGTGTCCTCAGATCTAATTAAAAAAAATTAGGTTTGTATTACTTTGAATTTTAAAGGTAAAAATATTTAAGTGTACATTGATCACCCTCGACAATACTGTATGTAATTAAAAATAAAAAGTACCAGGAAATATCTCATTTCAGAGTTCCGTTGTAGATACATTATCGTAATTAGAATTCCACAATTCATTAATTAAGATCTCTTTTATTATTAAACTGTAAAAACAGTTTAAAAAGAAAACTAATTTGAAATAATACTAAATCAATTATTACTAATACAGAATTAAAGTTTAAGAAGATCTTAATTGATACTGTGTGAAAAGTAAGATAAAATATAACTTATAGTAAATATTAAATAAGATATTGTATTCAGCAAGGAAGTGTCGTAATATATAATTTGAATTGAAAACAAAAAAAAAAATGGTGAATGTTTCAGAAAATATTAAAAGAGGATGGAAATTAATTTTACATAGATTTATATGGGAGTATAAATTAAGTAGAGCTATTAATAGAATCACATTCACTTTTGATGAATTTGAACAAACTAATCACTTTAACTGTTCTTGGATTATTCCACAATGGTTTTTGATTTACCTTAGACTATCTGTTTTTCTATATCTACTTATTATGCTTGGATTGGATGTATCTAATTATTATAAGTTAGGATATGCTATGTACTGGGGTGTATATGTTACAAATTGGACTTATGCTATAACAATTATTTACTATTTTTTTGCAACAACTTCAACTATATATTCATATGCAAATAACTCTTTTGGTAGAAAAAAGTATATAAAGTCTTTGAAAATGACTAATAGTCCATCAATTGGTGGAAGAATTCATTTAAAACTTGATGATGATATTATTGGTCATCAAAATGTCAATTCTAGACCACGTGGTTCCATATTAAATATTTTAGATCGAAAATTTGAACATATTAACCCTTCAAAACATAATGAACAAGTTGTTGTATCAGATCATACAACTAATGGATACTCAAGTAGTCCAAAAAATGCACAATTAAACGAAATTCAAATGGTTGATTTAAATCTTGAAAATAATAATAGTAATAAAAATAAAGAAGCTTCTTATGGTCATGCAAGTATTGTTTCAATTTCGACAGCTTTTGAATCGCCTGAAAATTTAAATAAGAATGCAATAAAAAATAATACTGAAAGAAATAATGAATATATTATACCCAGAAAGACAAGAAATATTTTTGTAAGATATTACAATCATTTAAAATCTCATATGTTTATTATAAAATATTGCAAAGAAACAGACAGACCACATTTTGCTGATGAAATTAACCAAAGAATGGATAATACTACAACAAATATTAATTTACCATTATTAATTAGACTTATGTGGGTATTTCATGCAATTGCATTACCAGCATCTTTCATTGTTTCCATTGTTTATTGGTCAATGAGTATAATATCACCTGTTGGAGTTGATGGTTTCTCTTTCTTAACTTTTAATAAACATGGTTTAACAGCAATTTTACTTTCACTAGATACTTATTTTACTACAATACCATTTTTTATCTCTCAAGCATTCTATTCATTCCTTTATTGCTTAATATACCTGATTTTTACAATTGTTTACTTTATTCTTAAGCTTCCAAATCCACAATCTCAAGATGATCTTGGCTTTATTTACTCAGCTATTAACTTTGCAGATCCTGCTGTTTCTATTCCATGTAGTATTGGAATATTCTTTTTATTATTTTTAACTTCAAATATAATTTGGTTCTTTGTTGGATTTTCAAGAAATCATATTATTGATCCTCTTCCTAGTGATGATATTAGTTCTAAAGAGTTTAGAGTCAATTATTACGTGTGAATTGCATGCATGAGGAGAGGTAATAATAATAATAATAATTTATATTTTAATTTTTGGGAATAAATTACATGTTCATATTAATTTAGTATTATCTTTAAGTTTTCTACTAATTGAAAACAAAATGAGGGGAATTCGAATAAATAATAAGAATTTCATAATTTAGTGATTAAATTTTGGTCGATGAACAACTAGAAAATTTTGAAATATGCAAAGTTTCAAGGTTGATTTGTGTAAATTATCAAAATAGTTTAACAAAACAATATATTACGTGTTATAAATAATATAAATAATATACAAAGAAGAAAAATAATGGGAGAAAAATAAAATAAAATAAAGTAAAATAGAAATAATTGTTATATAACTAGAATTATTCTTTTTTATTGTTAGAAATTGTTTCTCTCTTTCGATTAAAGTTCAAGTTGATATAGTATGCCAATAAAGCTAGATATTGGATGATTAATAAAAGGAGCGATATTATTTATGCCTTCCATGCTTTATAGTCCCAATGTAAAGGGCTGAATCCAGCAGCAGCTACTTATTGCAGTTATTGTTGCACATTATAGGTCATAAAGCATTAGGCTTCGTTAACATGTACATACAATANGAAACATGTATATGTAGAAAGTGATGCTGAATATGAAGATAATATTAATCTAACATAATCCAATGAGAAATCTGAACTTAATGACGTATCAGTAGCAAGAGGAATAAAATAAGTTAGAGCAGTATGTGCAATACACCATCCTAGTATACCAACATTTATTCTTACATGTACTTCGTGATTTTTTGCATTTTTGCTTTGTAAAATTAACCTAATGAAAAATAAATAAATAACTTTAGTAATAATACTCAAATATTCCATAGTGCTTTGAGATGGAATAGGGATTGAAGCTAAAAGTAATGATTTCAAAAAACAACCCGATACAGAGTAAGATATTGAAGTAAATAACAATGGATTTGTTCCTGTTGTTTCAAAAACACTTGAGATATTATACATTAAATAATATGGTCCCATTAATAGTATCATTAATGTTATTCCTGAAAATACTGGAAACCCCATTTTTTTTTAATTTAATTTAAATTCAAAAAGCTTAATTGATTATGATATTAATAATAGATTAAATATTTTTTGTGTAATATTCTGGGAAAAATTCTGTTTAATTTTATGAATATGTTTGTTTGGAGATAAAAAAATAAAATAGTTCAATTGTTATTTTTTTAATCTTTAAATTTTACTTCAAACAAAAAAAATTTTAGAATCAAACTTTACAATTTTTTATAAATCTGATTAGATTTGATTTGCTTTTAATTTCTGGTAATTATTAATTTGACCATTAATAAGACAATGTTTTGGCGGTAACTTTTTGGCCCCTCACCTATTTATTATAAGGTTATTTATTGTAATAAACAAATTTACATGCAATTCACACGAATTTTTTTTTTAATTAAATAATATCTCTGGCGTTACAATGACGTAATAATGACGTAATATTGAATAGAATTGACAAAAGAAAATGATTAGAAAAAATTTTTACAATTTTTTGTTGAATATATAAATAATTAAACTATAAATTTCTATAATAAATATCTTAATTAATTAATACCTTTCTTTTCTAATGCATCATTATAATTTTGCATTCTTCTTGAGACTTCATTTTCATCCAAACTGAATGTAACAGCAAACCTATGATACATTTCTTTTTCAAATTCAGCACATTCAGAGGAAATCTAATAAATTGGTATAATTTTAAAATGAAAAAAAAAAATATTTTAATATTCATAATTAATTTATAACTTACCCTTTCCCTCAAATTTCCCATCATATCTTCGAATATTTCTCTTTCTTTATTTAATTGTGCTTGAGTTGTCATTAACCCTCTTCTAAATTCTTCAATTCTTTTTTCTGCTTGCTTTAATATCGATTTTTCGAAATCCTTCTTTTCTCTTTCAATAAACTTTTCCCTTTCATTCCATTTAATATTCATAGATTTTTCCTTCAAAATCATTTTTGAATATGCTGATTGAGTAGCCTCCTCGTATTTCTTCAAATCTTCTTGCATTTTACTACGTAGCTTTTCTTCAAAAGATTTACATGTTATTTCTGTTAATTCTCTTGTTTTTAACTTTATTAATTCTGCCTTTTTTTGCTGTCTTTTTGCTTCTTCTGTTGCTAACATTGCTAAATCTCTATATTTAGCCAAGTAAATCTCTACATCCTTCAAAATTTGTGTTTTTAATGTCTTACTTTCTTCTTCAAATTCCTTTTCCATTTCAAAAATCTAAAGTAATGATTAATTATTTATTTATTAATCAATAGTTATCAAAGTTATATATAAAAAAAATAATAAATAAACAAGGAATAATGACAGAAAAATTATCAATATTATTATTCAAAAACATAAGGTTTAATCATTATTGCAATATTTTCTGTCTCCTTATTGAATTACTTACCTTTCTTTCATATTCTCTCTTTAAATTATTCAATTCTGCCCTATATTCAATATTAGCTGTATCATTAAGCAACTTTTCTAACTAAAATTAATTCAAATTCAAATATTTTAGTTCAAATTCATTGATTCAATTATAAATAGGTAAATATAAAAATTTTTAACTTACTATTTCATTTCTACCATTATCATTATTCATTGGACACCCCACTGACTGTTCATAGTAATCCCTCTGTAGAATTAAAGAGTTGTAGGCATCATCTCTTTCTTTTCTTGTTAGCTTTAATTCATTTTGTAACTGTTTACTAATTGACATTAATTTACTAAATGCATTTGGTAATTGAAGAGATGATGTTTCCCTTGATAAATCCAATAAACAAAGATCTGATAATTTATGTTTAGGTGATATTTCATTATTGTTTTCTTTTTTTCCTTTTTCATTAATTACCATTATTAGTTTGATTTATATTAATTTATATACATTTAAATTAATTCTCTAACAAAAAAAAAAAAAAAAGAGGAAGATTTAACTTTTATTTTTTGTTTATAGTGTTATTAAAATTATTATACCAAAAAGAGGAGAAGTTCTAATTTAGTTTAAAAATATCGTTCCATATTTTCAAGTTAAGTTTTTTTACTAAATGAATATTATTGATTATTAAGTTATTTTGTGCGCACACAAAATGCACACATTTTTTTTTTTTTTTAAATAATATTTATTATTTTCTATATTCAATATCTAACAAATTTACTCATTTTAGTTCTTGCAACTTAGATTTATCATACTTATTTAGCTTATATTTTATTCCTTTACTCTCAAATTCTCTTAGATTTTTTTTTCTTCACATTTTTAATTATTTTAATGTCCTTTTAGACTTAGACAATACTTAGTGGCCATTTTATATTAGAACAAAAATATTATTTTAAATATTAATTTAAAAGGCGGGAAAAGTTGAGGCAGTCAAAATATTAATTCATGTAATCAAAAATTAAAATTCAAAATATTCTTAATAAAAATTAGTTCAGTGACTGAAATTAAAATTAACTCAAGCCTTAAATATTACTACTTGAATCTCTACTTAAAATTTATAAAATCAAAAGTTTCTTTACGCAATATAATTTAATTTATCCAGATATTTTTAGATCCTAAATTAATAAGTATTATGATTCGATTTCAATACAATCAGAAGAGCTCACAATATTATATTTAAGCAAAGAATCAAAGAAGCTTCAATAAATATTATTATTGCTATTGCAAATCATTTAATTATTGTTTCTATTATATAATTATTAAATATATTATATATATATATATATATAATATACATATATATATATATATATATAATATACTTCCATATCAATCTTAATTTTTCAAAGAATAGAGAAAAATGACTAAGAAACATGATTACAACCAATCAAAAGAGAGTGGATTTGAACTAATAAACAAAGTAGAAATTCGAATCCAAGATTCATCTCTTCTCTCATTGTCAAGATCTGCTTCTATAAATCCTGAATGTTGTGGATGGCTCTATGTACTAAACTTGAAAGGAAATCAATATGGACGTGATATTAGTTTAGAAGAAGATAATTGGGAACAATATTATTTTAACTTAAAGGGTGGAATGATGTTTGGTACAAGTAAGAAAGATGGATCCACATTAGAAGTTGTATATGTATTATGCGATACAGTAATTAGCACTATAGATTCAATTACAGCACTTCAGAGAGAATATATTACAAGAGAAGAAGAGGCAATTCTACGTCAGAATATTGGAAAAGATGTACATTTAATTATTCTTTTACATTATAACAGTTCTCTTGGGATAGAATCAAATCCTTTAATATTTGCAGCAAGCTCACCAAATGTTTCAGCTAGATGGTGTATTGCAATGAACCAATCAATACAATATGGACAAATGAGATATGTTGTAGATAATTCTGACCAAGAATTTGATGAAGAAAATTTTAGAGTATCTCATAGTATGAAAGGAGAGTTTGCAAGTGTTGCTGGAGGATATTATAGAGGAAGAGATATAAACCAATTATCGCAACAATTAGATAAATTAAAACATCAATTTAAGCAAATGGAAAATGAAAATAAAAGTTTAAAATTTAAGAATGAAAGTCTTCAAAATCAAGTTAAAAAGCTTCAAAGTACATTAACTGTCACTGAAAAAGCAACAAGTGAAGCAGTGGAACAAAAAGCAGCAGAATTAACTCAAGTTAGAGAAGACTTAAGTAATGTTAGAAGTGAAAAAGAGCTTCTTATTGAGGAAAAGAATCAGTTACATGAAAAGATTTCACAATTACAAAAATCTAATCAACAAATACTAATGGAGAAATTTGAGATAATGGATGAATTAACAGATTTACAAGATAATATTTCATCATATAAAAGTGGCGATGCAGGATTAACCAAGTTGATTACAAGACTTCAGTATTTGAAGACCTCAAGTCAAGAATTACTGATTGAAAATAGAAAGTATAAGAATGAAATTAAGTCAATTCTAGACCATTATAGGGAAGAACAAGAAAAGTCAACAAAACAATTAAATACAATTAAGGAATTACTTTCACAACAGGACGTTTTTCAACTATTAATTAGACAAATGGAATTAGTTCAAGCAAAGCTTCAATATCAACAAGAAGCTTGGAGAATGCCAGATAATCAAGCTGAGAATTTATTATTTTGGATACAACAACTTCAAAATCAATGGAAAGTAGATGAAGCTGTAGCAAGAGCATCTTATTTAAAACATAGAAGTATAGTTCTTGGAGAACAAATGAAGGCTTATACTCTAGGCCACCCACTTCCAACACATTATGCAATTATACAGGAACTTCTTCATAAGCTTCAATATATTTTTAGAGAAGAAGAATTTTCTGTTGTGACAAGATCTGAATTTCTATATGAGGATATTGGCAATGCAAATTTAGGTTTTGAACCTTTAAGAGTTCGTAATCAAATGAATAAAAATCTGGCAAAAAGTCCAATTTGGGATGGTGGAAACTTTAAACAACCACCATTATCAGTATTACCTTCAGTATTTGGTAATTCAAAAAGTAAAATGGCAGGAAAGATTGAAGAAATTATTGAGAACTCAACAAATATTGAAGGATCTGGTAATATTAGTAGTGTAAGTGGAAGTTTAAATAGTTCATCAAGAGGGGATGATGGCGGATTAATTGAATATTCTTCATTAAAATCTTCAATTATGGCAAATACTCAGTATATTCCAAAGATTCAAGTTGATTTACTTAGTCCACCAGAAAAAAATGTACCTGAATCAGAATATGAAAGAATTAAAAACAATTTTAGAGAAATGCAAGAAAAGTATCGTATTCTAGAGGGGGAGAATGAAATAATGTCTGAAAAGATTCAGAAATTGACTAAAATGATCAAATCAATGAATAAAAAGACATATAGACAAAATACACGAGCTGGAAGTCTTATGGACTTTTCAACCGGGAATAACCTGGAAGATTCATCCAAATCAAATATTAATATGGATCATGTAGATCATCAACATGCTCCAAGTTCGGGAAGTTTAGATAATGGAAACAAAACCATAGATTCGAGTGAAAATAACCGTGGAATTGAAAGTATCAGATCTTTCCATAAGGATGGCAGCTCAAAGTCAATTTATAATGAATCAAAGAGTATTTCAATGAATAACAATATAGCAAAGAGATCAATTAGCCAAAACTCTAATAGTAATGAGAATGATATTACTGATGATATTAATTAATATTAATAACTACATCAATTATATTTCAACTCATTTCTACGATAATATTCACCAACAGAAATCCAATTTAATTTATTTATATGAAACTTAAATTATTAATTTATATATCTAATATTGTCAATTTATGATGATTCATTACGATTGTTATTTATTTATTTTTTAGTATTGCATGTATTTAGTAATTTTTAAAAAAAATTTATTACGTGTCCGCATGACAGATGGCGCCGGCGCCAACAAATTATTTTTTAAATTTGTAAAAAGTCAAAAGGAACATTGGAGGAAAAAAAAAATTAAAGATTTAGAAGAAAAAGAAAAAAATATCAAGTAGGCCTTGTACATCAAAAGAAGTTTAAAAGGAGTTATAATATAAAAAGATATATTGAATTACAATTACTTCTAGATAATTACAAGATTTTTAAGTTTATAGTTACTTGATTGTAAACTAAATGAAAATTAAACTTACTAATATTATAATATAAAAAGGCAACTATTAAATAGTGATAGATAGAAAATATGAAAGTTAAAGTATTACAAAGAGATGTAAATAAATATCAAGATAGATCGAAAGGTTCCGTACAAAGGATTTATCATAATCCTGATCCAAATATCCACCCTTTTGAGAAAGCTAGAGAATATAGCAGAGCATTAATGAGCGTAAAATTAAGGAAAATGTTTTCAAAGCCTTTGGTTTCTGTATTTGAGGGTCATTCAGATACTGTTCAATGTTTAGCAAGAGCTCATCATCATCTTTCTGATATATATAGTGGTGGATTTGATGGAACTATTAGATATTGGAATTTAGCAGGTAGCAGAAGATGTGAATATATGATTAGAGCACATGAAGGAGCAGTACGTGGATTATGTGTTACAAATAATGATAAGCATTTATTTTCATGTGGTGACGATAAGAAATTACAAATGTGGAAAATATCTAAAAGAGAATCTGTAAATGAAATGAATTTAATGGAATTAGAAGATGGAGGAAATGTTGAGGATGTATTTAATGGATATGATAATATTTCTAGCTTTTCAAAAGCAATTATTCCTGAAACTACATTTCTTGCAAATAATCAATTATATAGTTTAGATCACCATTGGAATAGTGGTGTATTAATAAGTAGTGGAGTTGGTGGTTTGCATGTATGGGATCGTCATAGAAGTACGCCATTACAAGAATTTGAATGGGGAAATGAAACTGTTTATTCTGCAAAAATTAATCCAAGTGAGCCTCATATTGTTGCAACAGTTTCTTCTGATAATTCTGTTGGACTATTTGATATAAGATCATCAACAGSMTKAMRWARWGTTKTTTWATCAAAATAAAATCCAAATGGCATATTTGTTGGRACGCCTCCAGACCAACCMATTAATATTTCACAATATTGCTTAATGATKATTTACAATGTTATATAACATTTTGATTATGAAGAAAAGGCTTAACCATTGGYTAGATTTTAWATWTAAAAGGTTTTGGTTCATGCTGTTTTTAGATGTTGAWTAATAATACCAATGGGGAAACAGTTTTTGTTGCTGGTAGTAARARATAATACTATMAGAATATTTTAATATTGACCAAGGTGCTTYTARAGATATTTATCATSCAAAAAGAATGCATAATGTATGGGSTACTAAATTWACTGCTGATGGTARATTTATTGTGAGTGGCTCATCTGATTTTTGTGTTCGTTTATGGAAAAAATGAAGCCAGTCAACCACTTGGACCCAGATCTTATAGAGAAAGACAAACATTAGCTTATAGAAATCAGCTTATTGATAGATACCAGCATTTACCTGAAATTAAAAAGATTTCCAGACATCATCACGTGCCAAAGATGATTAAATCAATTCAAGAAAGAAAACTTGTGCAGATTAATGCCAAGAAAAAAAGAGAACAGAATCTTAGAGATCATACCAAAGATTCATCAAAACCACTTCCAGAAAGACAAAAACCCATTGTTTCTGTATTGGAGTAATTTGTTTCATTATCAATTATTCACAACTACTCATACATATATTCATTATATCTATTTAATTATCCTTTAATTCACATGTAAATTTTATTTCATGTTATTTGTTAATTTACCTGTATTTCCATTATATTCTTGAATTGTTTTCTTTTTCTTTTTTTTTTTTTACACACACTTATAGATCTTATTATTTCCACTCATTTATTTACTTATTTATTCTTCAATCTATCTTATTCATGTACTTTTTACCTATTACTATTATATACATATTTTTTTTTTTTTTTTTTTAAATTAAATAATATATTTTATATTTACTTGGTACCACGTAATAACGATACCGGTATATATATATTATAATTCAAAATATAATTTGCGCGCGCAACCCCACGTCATTTATGCTTATATATTTAATTAAATCAATATAAATAATTTGAGAAAAAAAAAGTTSCCATAATAATATTCTTTTTTTCTTTAAAAAAAATATTAAGAAATCCATTGATTAAAAAGTTGCCAAATGTATATGTAAATATTAATTAAATTGTATTGATAAAAAAAAAAACTTGTTAATTCTTTTTTATTCAAGATTTATCCTTTTTTTTTCCCAACAAATTAAAAAGAAAAGTATCGCCATTATTATTATTATTATTATTTTGATAATATATTATATTGGATATGAAATAATTACCGAATATTATTAGTAAAAAGGGTGGGAAATTAAGTAATTATTAATTAATAACCATAATTATTTTACATTCTTTATAAGAATAAAGAAGAAAAACAACTTTTCAAATAACTATTATTGTTATTAATTGATTTAATTTCTGATGTTTAATAATATTCGTACCAGAAATGAAGATTTTTTCCAATTTGACACTGGAAACCAAATAAATAAAGGAGGAAAGAATATGGAGAAMTCTTTAAACTTAATGAATAAAGAAAATAATTCATTAGATACCATTTCAAAATCTAATATTATTGGAATTTCTTTAAATTCTTGTATTAAACAAGATGAAGAATTTTCTGAATTAAGCCATTTTCTTAAAGGTATTTATTCAACAGATTATGAATATCGACCAGAAACATTTGAAGTTAAAGCTTTAAATGGATATTTTCCCAAAAAAATTAAACAAGCCATTTTAAATAATTTAAAAAGTATGAAATTGAATTTAAAAGATTCCAATGATAGAAGAAATTTAATTTATAAACTCTCTTCAGAAAATTTAGCTTTGAAATCAAAAACTTTAAATAATCATAGTATATTTTATATATATTATGAAAATGAGATAATTTTTTGGAATTGGTCAAAAGATGATCCCATATATTCTGTTCAAACTGAAGAATTCTTTCAAGAAAATACCAATAAAAAAGCAATAATTACCAGTGTTGGATCTATAGAGGATGAAAGCTCTTCTTTAATAAAAATTTTAGTTTGTACGAATTACTATATTATACTTTTAAATATTATAAAAAATACAAATGGAAATTATATTATTAATCGTATAAAAGATAGTTACCATTCTCTTTCTGGATTTAAAGATATTTCTTTTACTAAGATTATTTCTCATCAAGCTTCAGGAAGATTTTTTCTCGGATGTGGTAATACTGGTAGTGTTTATGAATATACAATGGAACAAGAAAATTCTTGGATAAAAAGAAAAGTTCAGAAAATATCTGGATTTATTCATAATGATAATCAAACCCATTCATTTGCTAGATTAATAAAGATTTCTGGTAATAATTTTATTTCATATTTACCAAGATTTATTCGAAATTATTTCTTTGGTCAATCACAGAGTTGTATTAAATCCATGTTTATTGATGAATTTAGAGGTTTACTTTATGTGCTTTATTTGAACTCAGATATTGATGTATTTTTAATACCAATAGGAAATTTTCTGATCAAAAAAATCTCAGATGATTTAACTTATATTGAAAAAGAAAATTCTTCAAATTCTTTAAGTGCTTTTTTAACAAAATACTTAAGTTCAAATACTTTAAGCTCGAATTCTTTTACACCAATTAATTTAATATTTAGATTGAATATTAATACTTTAAAAAGTGAATTAAGTAAATTAATTAATGCAAATTATAATAAGAAACAATCATCAGTTATTCAACAAAAGAAGAACTCCAATTTTATTTCATATATTAATATTCATTCAATTCATCCCACAAATCCACAAGAAAGTGACTTTATTTATGCCATTTTAGTTACTGATCATGGAGATCGTATATATTTAGAATCTGTTTTTGAGTGTGGAAATAAACCTTGCTTTGTTTCTAATTCACAATTTAATAATCAATTCCTACATAATTTGAATTATTCAATTCCAATAAATATGAGAGTTAAAGAGTTTAAAAAAACTTCGATAATCTCAGAAGATTCTGAAGAAAAATTGATTAATTCAAGTCTTTATTCGAATGGAGTTTCTATTTTAACCACTGTAAACATGGGAGACGGTTTAGATTTACCAGAATCCATCTTTTCACAAAGATCTGAAATGAATTTTGGTGAAATTTCTGAGAATTTATGTGATGATAATGAGGCAATATTATCATTAATTACTTCAAGTATATCAGCTTCTTGTATTGATCAAACAATTATTGCAAAGAATTTATCCAATAGAAATTTGGGATCTTCCAGTGTACAAAATACACCTCCTTACTTTAATGAATGGAATTACTCTTTTTCTGATCCAAATTTGGGACTTATTTTAAGTATACAAGAAAGAAATGTACCAAATAAATACCAGAGATTATTCGAGAATCTTTGGAATACTCCAAATCCATTTTCTTATGGAAATAATAATTTGAAAGAAATCCTCTTAATTCGACCAAATATTTCAGCTTCAAATCACGATCAACTACTTTCTAATAACAATTTATCAGGATTTGGATGTAGAACTTCTGGGTCAAAATTTTTCCATCTTTGGAGATATTTCTTTAATAGATTAAGTTCCAAGTCTGTTTATACTAATGAAACAAATGAAGAAGCCAAACCACATTGCTTAATTCAAAAATATTTGAATTCATCAACATCATGTTCTGTTTTTGGTATAAACATTCCCCAATGTCCTCCAAATGGACTAAATGACTTGATTTTAGATCAAATAACTGAATGTAGATACTGGACAATCATTTCAACCAAGGGAATATTTATTTTGGAAAAAAAAAGGCTCTTGGATATTATTACAAAGATGACTTTGGAGCCACATAATTACTCTTTTATGATGAATGTTTTTGATGATCATGAATGTTTCAGTCCAATGAATGGTTTAAGATCTTTTGGAGGAAGATCTAAGGATGATAGTTTACAAAATAATAGATCAATTACTTTTGTTATGAAACTTTTAGGTACTTTTGCTCAAACTATTACTTTTGAACAATTTTTTGCCTTAATTTGGCAAGGTATTATTGGAATGAATACCAAAGAAATCCTCGATTCTGAACTTATACAAAGATTTTACTCAAACGATATCAAGAATGATAATCCTTTTGAAATCCATATTAGAAATAAAGATTTTGAAATGTTTGATAAGAATTTTGCTCAAAATGACTTTCCTTCAATTACTTTAATTAAGATTTGGCTTACTCTTTTAACAGATATAAATATACAATCTAGGTCAAACTCGAACTGCTTTTTGAGTATTAATTCTTGTAATCACAAATTAGCTATTACTCCTAGATGCAAAGGGCTAATTCTTCTAATTGGAAGAATTATTAGGAGTATTTGGGATATTCCTTTATTCCAACAAACTAGCTTTGAGTTAATTAGTAAAAATTCTTCAGACTTTTCAAAATACATTGATGAAGATGATTTATTGAAGAATCAACTTAATCAGAGCAATGATTACGATGAGTTTGAATCAAAAGATTTTTCATTAAATGATAATGGTCTTAAATTTGTTTCAGAATTTATTAAATCTCAGATTGATAGTTCAGACAACTTCTGCCATTCTTATCAAAACAGCTTTTTTTTATTGAAAGACTCTAATATTCAGAAATCCTCTAGCTGTAAAAACAAGAATGTGGTATTGGAGATTAATTCTTGCATTAATGAATTCTTTAAATCTGAAGCTTCAGATTGGTTAACCCATAATCAAGTTCATACTTCAGGATCTTCAGAAGTAATTTATAATGGCAAAAAAATGAGTAACAAAGACAATGGGCTTATTCCAGAAAATAATACGAATGATTTTGCCATGAATGATTCGATTTCAGTGACAATATTTTCATCTTTAAAAGAAGAACATATTACACATCTGAAGAATAATTTAATACCAATTAATAACCTCTTAGATTTATTGTTACCTTGGTGGTTCCCAAATTATAATGTGGAGGTTAACCGTAATAATAATGAAGATGAAGTATATCTTGCAAATCATTACTCAACAAACACAAATTTTAATTCAAAGTCAAATTCTAATTCCAATTCTAATTCATACTCTTTATTGAATATTTCTGAGCTTCAGTTATTTATTGAAGTTAAGAACTTTGTTTCAAAAACCATCGAAATTTTGGAAATGATGAATCTTTTCTGTAAGACTTATCCACTTGGACTGAAATATAATGCCAGGATAACAAACGAAGCAATTTTATGTTTTACTTATATGGATATTTTGAAGAAATCACTGACGAAATTTACACTATTTGAATTATCAAATAATAAAGGACTCCAATTTATTCTTCGTCTATTATTCAGATATAACATTCTTTCGGCATCCCAATATATGTCTGCAATCCCATCAAATTCGAAATATTCTTTAATCACATCTCAACAGGTTGCAATTGAGCACAGCATATCTTCCTTAAATAAGGATGTAATCATTAACAAAAGAAATAAAGCATCTCACAATGAGAACTTTTTGGCTCGTAGGAACCTAACTCGCGTATCTAGACCTAAAGTCAAAGGTAATGAACAACATGGGAATTCATCACATCCACAGATAATGTCCATTTTATTTGAAAATATTTATGAGGTACCATTGAATATTGTTTTGAGCCTTTTATATTACAAGAAGGAGATTCCATCCATTATTACTCTAATTAACTCCCAATCTGAATACATTCATCATACAGGACTCCTACCTCCTTGGCTTTCAAATGGAGAAAAAGTTGAAATACACATTCCATCTTCAATTTCGGAATTTTCTAGTCATATTTCAAAGTCAAACTCTTTCATTAAATACTTCCTTTCTATTCTACTTTTTGAAATCAATCAATGCGAGCCTCAATATAACAACAGGCTGATGAGTTTTCAAGATATAATAGTAAATTTCGAACAAAGCGGGTGCAAAACTTTACTTGAATTCTGCAAAACTTCTTCAATAACCCATGCTGTCAGATCCATTTATACTTATGAATTCCATTGTTCTCTATGGATTTACCAAAATCTTCAACATACCTTGGATATAATTTATAGTGAATATATCGTGGAAATTGAAATGTTCCTTTCAAAAGTTGATCTTGTCGATGACCCATCTTTTGACTATCTTAGAGAACTAGATGTTTCATTCAATCATTTGAAAAATACAAACACAGCTTCTGAAAAGCAACTTCTTGAAGATAGACTCTCTGCGTTTAAAAATCACAGAGAAAATATTCTTAAAAAAAAATCATCTATCATTGAATTCATTCTTTGCGGACTTAAACAACAAGAGTCCAATTACAATTTAAAATTCAATAAACAAAGCCAAAAATCATTTTTGTCCACATGCAAAGAATGGCTCCACTATTATTTATTTTCTTACGTGTCATATATTGATTCTTGCATGCAAAAAACGGTACATGAAGAAATAGTTAGCAGAAAAGGCGGGGATAGATTGGAAAATTGGCTAATAAAGAATTTATGTATATCAGTATTTCAATTTAGTGAGCACTCAATTTATTTAAAGAATTGGTTGGAGCACTTTCATTTGAATGATACCCACAGATATAGTATTAAAGGTAATAAAAATAAAGAACAAAAGAGTCCAGGGTTAATAAATAATACTAAAACTTCTGGTAGTTTTGACAATACTACAGCTGGTTTGTTGACAAAGCAAAGATATAGCAATAATTTTACTAATAAATTAGAAAATGATCAACCAAGTGTAAATAATAGTTTAGCACTGATTTCTAACAATTACAACAATGAAAATAATCTTAAGAAAGATCAGGGTTATCTGCTTTATAATGCTAAGCAATACCTTTCTGCTGGTCAATATTACTACTCAAAGTCTAGAGCTTTGTGGAAAATTACTCCTGGAGTGAATTCAATGATTTTAAGAACTCAATCAGATGTATTAAAGTCGGTTTCAAGGGGGAAGGATTTGAGCTCTTCAACTATACTTAAAGAAGTAAATAATGATGAAATCGTTAAAATGCAAGATTTTATGAAAAAAAGCCTTGAGAATTACAAAAGAAGAGTTTCTAGCTCAAGTTTCATCCAAGGTGGGAAAAGGCTTGAAAATATTTTTGATTTATTGTCTGATATACACTTGCAGGTTTTGAAAATGCAACAAGATCCCACATTAATTCAAAGAAGATCATTATTATTGCAATCTCAAACTTGTATTGAGAGAGACATGAATGATGATAAGAATAAGGAATTTATTAAAAGTATTAGAAACGATATCTTTAATGTAGATACACAGATAGAGATATTGTTACAGATTGCAGAGTTTATTAATTACTATATTCTCTCAGCATTAGAGCAAAACGTTAATATTAATCCACTAGTCAAACAAATTTTTGATATCTTTGCTACTTCTGTTGGTAATAATATTGAAGTCTCACATTTAAATGAAAATGTTGATATTTCTCAAGAAGGAATTGATATATTCAAAAGCTTGATTATGGGAATCTTCCATATCCAAAGTATGGTTCATAATGATGAAACTTTACTAGAATTTATTACAGAATTTTACAATTTGACAGGCTTTTCATCTATTACAGAAATTAAATGGTTGATGGAAAACTCAAAAAATCAACCAAGAATTATAAACCATATCATTATTAAAATTCCATCATTATGTGAATACAGAACTAAACAAGCATTTTTCTTTGAATCTCCGATATTATTCGAGGTTGATATAGCTGATCTATTACGATTATGTGAGAATTCTATGCCCTATGATCTCATTATCAATCAAAATAATCAAAGTATTAGAAGCGGAATGAATTTCAGAGTATCTCTTCAGCAATTTGATTCAATTTTGGAAACAATTATATTAGAACTTTATAAGTTCTCTATTTTGTATTATAATAGGTTCAGACAGAATGATCTTGTTGACATTTACGATTTTGAAGATGTAACTCAAGTTAAATCTAGAGTACTTTGGTGGGTTTGGCCAGTTAAATTTCTAATATTCCACTTGAATAACAAATATATTGTTTCAAGACTCTTACCATTATTTTCTGGTAACTCAAACAATTCTAATATTCTTTCAAATATGATTAGTAATCATGAAAGGATGGAAATTTCTGAAATTATCAAAGCTAGTATTATTTAATTTTTATATCATTTTCTTTATATATAATTAAACTTGAGTAATTTTATCAGAGAACTTCTGAATCATGTTTTGCATTTTTTGTAATTTGAGAGAGCTTTCCATATTCTGATTTTTTAATGATTCCAATTTTTTGATTGAATCTCCATATCTTTGTAAAGATCTTACACATGATGCTTCTAAATTCACTCTTGAATTTTCTAATTCGTCATATAAAGAATTGAGAAATTCTAAATTAAGATTTTATAGTTAATTATCTTTATTTTTTATTTAACTGGGAATTTAATATATTTCCCAGATTTATGGAAAAAGTAATTGGTAAAGTATATTATTACTTACTTGTCATTGATTCATGCAAAAAGTCTTTATGTTCTTCCAGTTTTTTCTATGTATATATATATTTTTTTTTAACATTATAATTATTTTTTAATTATTTTAAATATTTAAAAATTTATATTATGAATATTTAATCAAACATACCTTATAATTTTCAACGGCACTTAGTTCTGTATTATTAAACTCTTTCTTAACACATTTTCTTTTACTTGTTGGAGAATTGTTGCCATTATTATCTACGACAAGAAAGTTAGCCAGTCAAATTTAAAGAGAAAGTAAAAGATTTATTAATTAATATTATGAACCTTTTAGCCAAATTTATTTGCTAATATTTCAAATAAACTTACCTCCTGAACCTAATATGGAACTACTTGTAGTCTCAATGCTTGCTCTAATGGAACTTCTTGCATCTTTTTTTGTCATTTTCCAATAAAGTATTTAAGAATTTTTTAATTAAAAATATTCACAAAAATATTCAATGAATTTAGAAAAATAATTACTCAAATGCAAATACACACAAATCTATTCAATTACATGCATACATGTATTCCTATACCGGCTTTAAAACAAAACAGACAAATATAATTTTTGAAAAAAAAAAACTAAGAAATTTCTTCAAAAAGAAAACTAAATATTTTTAAATATTTATTCTGTTCCATTCTCAATTTTTATTTATTGTTAATCGCTCATTATTTTGACTTTTCATCATTTTTCATTAAATTTCATATTAAAGTAATCTTTTGAGACGGCGGGAAAACATGCATTTTTTTTTGTAAAATTTAACAATTCGACTATTTTGAGCGGGAAAATGTTGAAAGAATAGAATGATTAAAGAGTTTGTTAATTTTTGGCGGTAATTTTAAAATTAGAAAATATTAAGAGGCGGCCGAGTTTAGACAATTTTAAATATAATATATGGAAAAAGCTAAGTTTGACTTCAAATAAATAATTTGAATAGTAATAATAATAATAATAATAATAAAAGGTAAATAATTAAATATATATAGGTCTATTAATAATAATTATTTATTATAATGTAATGTATAATATTAGCTATATTATTAATAAATTAAGACTAGAGGAAAAATAGGGTTGGAGAGAAATTAAAGTATTGTGGGAAGTAGGAATAAAATTAATTTATTACATAAGAAATATATGTGATTTATTTTTTCTTATACTAAAAAAAAAAGTACACAGAAAAGCAGAACAAGTAACTAGAGACTCTCCGTTTCATAAAGCACGGTCTCACTTTAAAGTTTTTAAAGTGAGAGTGTAGTCAAAAATTACTTGGAGCAGTTAAGAGCAGAAACAAACATTATTGGCAATTTTAATTAATCCAACTGCTTGTTTTTGCTTAATAATAAGATATCTAAACACATAACAACCTATTCTACTTATAAATTATTATATAATACTTTATAATGTCAGCTCGAGCAAGAAATTTGAGAGCTAATAAGAATTCTGCTATTGCAGGAAATAACAAGTCTAATTCTAAGGAGCCAAATTCTACAATAAATGAGGACTATTATAGAAGAATAAATGTTCAACCAGCTATTGTTGATACTCCCATGTCTCCAAGAACTGCAAAGTGGGTCAGAGAATTGACCCCTGTATTAGAACCATATAACTTCAATCTAAATGAGATTTCTGATTTAATACATAGATGCCATTACGATGCCAATCAAATAGAACTTGCTGTAGGCAATGTCATTGAGGATTTTAGTGGTCATGAATCAGGGCAATGGACAAAGGTTGGTAAGAATAGGACAAATGGAGGCTTAAAGCAAAATAACACAAATTCTACAAATGTAAATAACAATAATGTCAATAGGAATAAGAATTCTAATAATACTAATTCTATTAAATCTGGTAAACAAACTCATTCGCAAAATAATCAAAGTCAAATTCAAAACCAAAGTCAAAGTCAGAACCAAAACCAAAGCCAAAACCAAAGCCAAAACCATGTCGAAGGTACTAATACAAACTATAACAAGTCCAATAACAAGTCTATTAAGCACAATGTACACGGTCATGGTCACAATCACAATCACAATCACGGTCACAGTCACGGTCACGGTCATGGTCATGGCCAAGGCCATGTTCAAGGCCATAGTCATGGCCACGGACAGAGGCATGGTCATGGTCATGGTCATGGTCATACTCAAACACAAAACCAAAATCACTCTCACCAGGCAAGAACAACAGGAGATCAAAGTATACAACAAGAATCAAATAATGCTTCAAAGGTCGCAACAACAATTGGTTCAAATCCAGTTGTCACTCATGTTAGCGCTACAAAAGCAAGTATCTCCAATAATCCAGTAGATAACACTACTACATGGGCTAATTTGGCTCGCAAAAACAATAATAAGGATATCGGAAGTACTTTAGAAAAGTCTCAAACCACTAATAGTAACAATAAAGATCATAAGAACTCCTCAAATGATACTATAACTAAGGAGAAATTATCACAAGATCACTCAGCTTCTACCAGACAACATCAGGAACAAGAAAACACACAGGAAACTTCTAGCTTAATATCAAAGCCTTTTGAAAAGACTATAAAAGAACAGATTGTATCTTCAAATTTTGTCAACGATAATACTCAAAGCTCCTCTCCATCAACCTCGAACATATACTCACCAAATTCAATGACTGGTTCTGGAATTACTGCAATTGACCTTGGAATTAAAGTTGGAGGAATTTCCCCACCACATGGAATACAAATAGGTGGTGGAATTGATTATAAGTCACATGGAATTGGAGTATTTCTTCCAGAAGGTAGAACAATCGATCCTAATGCTAATGATGGACTCCTATTTGGTAGCTTTGGTGCTGTTGATATCAGCAAAATTCCAGAAAATCAAGTCCAAATCAATAATAGTATAGTTTCTGATAATAACTCCAATAGCGTCCAAAATCAATCATCTGGGGTTTCTACTAATTCCTCATATACAGCTGGGGGGGGTCACACTGGTAATATTGGGGCTTCAAATGTTGGCGCCATGTCGGTAGTGACAGGTATTTCAGAAAATACAAGTGGAATTGGTGGTGCTGGTGTAACAGGAAGTCATTTATTGAATGGATGGAATACTAGCGGTTCATCTCCATCAAAAGATGGTTCTACGAGTGGTATGGTTGTAGATCAAGGACTATTACACCAAAATGCTTCACAGAGAAATAGTGGATCAGGAGTTTCTTCTGGAGGATCAGGTGTGTCTGGATCCAATGTACATACTTCTATAAAATCTTCTGGTATTGGAAATGGATATATGGGTCACTCAATTTCTGGGAGTGCAATTAATAACTATAACAACTTACCAATAGCAGGACAAGGAATGGTAGGTAGTGGTAGTGTTTATTCATCAAATCCAACTTTATTATCTGGTAATAGCGGTATGAATTATAACGAGACAGTTGTAGGCGGCAGTACTGGATCAAATGGTGGTAATTCAGGCAGTGCATCTAATGGGAATAACTCTAATATGGCTTTGGCAGCGGCAGCAGCAGCAGCAGCAGCAGCAGCAAATCCATATAACTATGCATATTTGAACTATGCAGGATATACGGCAAATTTCCCCTATATGGTTGGAAATACTGCAGCATTTGGTTTCCCTCATTATAATACTAAGCCAAATGGCCATCATCACCCAACTCCAGTTTTTAATCAATACTCACAAGGACCAAATCCAAGTCAACATGGATTGAACGGAGTATATGGAATTGGAGGTGGAGCAGGGGGATCAGGAAATACGGCAGTTAATAACAATACATCTGGAAATGTGATGGTATCTGATGGTATTGGTGTGAACTATCACTCGTCAAATAACCAATCACCGATAACAATGGGAGGAAATTCTGCACATAATCATCACATGAGTAGCCAAAATCCAAGTTCATACCAAAATATTCAGTCAATTCTTCCTCCAGGTATGTCACACCAGCAAATGGGTATAGGAAGCCAACAGCCAAATGGAAGTGGGAATTCTCTACAAAATCAGATGAATTTACCAATGGGTTTCAATAATAATGGGGGATCAAACGAGTTTGGTGTAGATCAGACAATTCCTCAAGCAGTTTTTTTGGGACAACCAAGTACTACTAATAACAATAAACTGGATAATATTGGAGCTCATCCAGGAGATTTTATACATCACCAAAGCTACGGTAACCATCATGGCCACATTCAGAATCCTACATCTAATGCAAACATTAATTCTCAAGGAAATCCAAATACTGGTAATCCAAACAGTCATTCTAAAGGCAATAGCCAAAGCGCTGCTAGCAACTTTCAGGGGAATATACAATATATAGGTAAACCAGCTGGATCGGGGTCGAGTAATACTGGTTCTGGTACTCCAAATGGTACAAGTGGTAATTCCGCACCTGGCAACCCTTCAGGTGCTGTAAATGGGGCAACGGTAGGTTCAGGAATGGATTTAGCTCACCAAGGCCAGGGAGTTGGAGGTAATTCAAGTTCTGGCAATTCAAGCATGTTTCTACCAGGAAGAGCACAGAATACGGCTGGCCAGGCAGGACAAGTTGGGTCTGCTCAATCAAAGCAAACTTCTGTAAATTTCCCAGGCTTCCATTCGTCTAGAACTGGTAGTAATTCTGGATTCCTACAACATAATAACAATATGTGGAATAATAATTAGAGGGTTCGTTTTTGCTCACAAATTAGTTTCACAATTAATTGGATAGGTTGCATGTTTTGTATCTAATATAGATAGTACTAGCATTGGATATTAATGATTTTTTTTTTAATTTCTTTTCATTCCGTGTTTTGTAATGTCTGTTATTTAACATTTAATAAATATAATTACGTGTCAAATTATTGTTATCATTTGCGCCACTGCATGCATGCAATAAAAATGACGTCATGTGGATAATAGTTGAAAAAAGAGTGAATTTTATTTAAAGAGAGAAATAATTAATAAAAATATAAGGTTATATTTTAGATTTTATTATTATTATTAAAAGAAAAGAAATATTCCTGTATCATTAATAGCGATACAAGTGTAAATGAAAGGTACTAAAGAATTCCATTGGTAATTCGTTGGAATGCATCATATTGAATGGATCTCCAATTATTTATTGAAGATTGAATTAATTCTGTGACTTTAACAACACATTGTTCCTCAGTAAGATGAAGAAAGAAACGATCTCTAATATCTTGAATAAAGTATTCCTTGTTTGTAAACAAAGAGAAACAAGGAAGTTTGGATGCTGAAGTCATAGATTCAATGGTTAAAACAATTTGGTCAACATGTTTTCTGGAGGCTAAGAATCCTTTAATAATAAGTTGTTGAAAATATTGGAAATCAGAAGAGTTTTCACCCATCATGACGTCAAGAAATTCTTGAGTTAATTTGAAAGGACTTTGCTCAAAATTTACATTACCAGGAGAATTACTTAACATAAACCCGTAATCAATTTGAATAATGTGGCCATGCTTATCAATTAAGAAATTACCGTTATGTCTATCTTTAACTTGAAGGAAATAACTAACAAGGCTATAAGCAGCATGACTTTCAACAAAACATTTCCTTGCTTTAGATTTAAGTTCCTCATCTTTAAATAACTGATCAAAGCAATTCAAAAGATTATCAGTCTGGAATCTACGTTTAAGGCTATCTATGGAGAAAGTATCTTGAATATATTCAATAAATCCACCATGAGAACCAATTACAAGTATTTCATATGGATGAAGCCATAAGGGTAATTTATTAATTTTAAAAATCCAATCAAATTGTTGAAGTAATTGAGATGCAAGATATTCTTGTCTAAGATCATCTGAGGATTTTAACAAAAGTGTTTTAATACCCCAACTCTTTAATTTTGAGTAGGGTGATTCTTTTCTATATCTCTTAATCTTACTTGACCAAGTTTCTTGAGGCCAATCTTTATTAATAAATATATCTTCATCACTTAATTCATTATCATGAATACTAGAATCTTCAATCTCATCAGAATCTTTATTATCAATAAAAGTTATTTGGTTAAAGTCTTCTTGAGATAAGCCCATATCAATTGATTCTGAAATACCAACAGAAAGTATATTAAGAAAATTAAGCAATATATCTTGGGATCTATTTTGATTTTCATCATTATTATCAGTTTTAAGTTTAATTCCATGATTTTTGAGATAATTTAAAATATCCTTAGAAATTAAATCTTGAGAATTCTTTCCAAGCTCATAATCTTGATCATCAAGATCTGCAATTTCAATTGCTAATAAAAAGTGAACTCTTTTTCTGGAATTATAAATTTTACATTCATTTGGAATTATACGTAAAAATTGGCAATTATTTAGAGAACATAAACCTTTATCCATAATATAATCTGAGTGAGAAAATCCAATTATACCTTTACTATTCCCATCTTTATTATTTGAATTAAAACTATCATTTTCTGAAAATCTACTACAAAATTCATTATTAAATGATGGCATTGGTAAAGAAATACTATTTAATAAAAATGTTGTTCTTGAAATTGAAATTGAAAATCTTGAATAAAAGAGCCAAAGATTTAATTCTTCTATAATAAATTCCAAAATCTCACATCTATGTTCTTTATTAATATTTGATTGCAAGTAATTTGAAATTTCAAGAAATTGTGAAACAAGTTGATTTACTCTATTAAAGTAATTATATCTATGTTGTTTAAGTAAATAATAAAGTGTTTCACTCTCTTTTTCAATTTCAGATATATATACTTTAAATATTTCTTCATTTCTAAGAATATCATCATTTAATTGTATTGGGGAACCAGAATTCTCATTTGATAAATTTTCTAAGCATTCTATTATTTTGGTTGAATTTGGTGTTAATATTGGTATCTTCTTATTATCATTATCACTACAAACATTTGAATCTGGAGCTAATTTTATCTCCTCAAAAGTACCATTATCATCCAAATCCAAATTGTTAGTTTCTGATTCTGTTTCTGAACAAGGAGAAAAAGGATGAGTAATTCTTATCACGTCTCTTGGGGTTTTTGGAATAGATACTGTATCTTCAGAACTATTATCTTGTACATTAAAATTATGGCTCTTATTTATCAAGTTTATTCTAGATTTTGATCTAAATTGAATATCATTTATTATCTTATTAACATCAATTAAATCAAATGGAGAACCTAATTTTGAAAAGAAAAAGTAAGGTATTGAAACTTTATTAGAATTTCCACCTGAACTAAATGTACCAAAAGATGATGATCCTGATATTATACTTGTTGGTAAAAATCCTGAGTTTAATGAACCAAAAGCACTTGATGAAACTCCACTTTTATAATTTAAAGATGTTCCTGGATTTGGATTATAATAAGCAGCACAAGTTGCATTTGAATATAAATTCTTAAATTGACGATTTATTAATCCAAGTTTTGTTTGTATATATTCAATCTTTGCTTTATTTTCACAACTAAAATCATCATTAATAATTCTATAAATCCAAATATCAGGTAAAACATCACAAGATGAAAGTTTAATTGTTTTTGAATTATTATTTGGAATCGTATTTGTATTTATATCTGAAGATATTATTCTATTATTATCATCTTGATTTAAATCATCACTTTCATTCAAATTTATTGTTTCACTACTAGGAAGAGTTGAGTAAATTGCTAAAGATAATTGAGTATTGGTATTTTCACGATTCATTAACATTGTGTTATCATTATCTTTAAATTCATCTTCAATATCATTCAATTTCATATTTTGATTACAAAGTGACTGAAAAACAGATAAATTGGACCTTCTCCAAAAATATAATCTCTTTTCTATATATCTAATATCAGGCTTAAGTTTGCTATTTACCATTGCCATTTCAATTTCTTGAAGCATATTTTGAGCATATTCTGAAATTAATGGTATATTATCTTCATTCATTGCTTGATACATCCAAGAAAGTATCAAAGAAAAGTTCATATTTTCACTCGATTTATCAAGAAAATATTTCCAAAGGCTACTCTTCTCAAATCTATTTAAAGATATTTCACATAATTGTGGTAAATACCATAAAATCTCATCAGATCTTTCATATAATAAGTTTACAAGATATTCATGAACTCCAAATTCTTTATGATGATATATATAATATAAATGTAGGTGAGCATCAAATACATCTGATTGAAATAATCTCAGTAGTGAGCCTTTACTTTTATCAAATTCTCCTCCTTTTGAATCTTTTCTAGAATATAAGTTATCACTTTTATTATTATTATTATTTGAAAAGTCACCTAAATCTACTACAATGTTATCTGTTAATTCATCATCATTAAAATTTATACTTCCACTTGTACTTTTTTGCTTTGAAATCAAGCTTTTACCAAACAAACCTGACATAGATTTTGAAGTGGTTAGCCATCCTTCTACCATTTTGTTTATAATATATAATTATTCGTTAGTAAAGCTCTCATTCAGAAGAAGAATTGTTTTTTAAAAAAAAAAGTCCAATTAATTAATTTAAAATTCAAATTAAAAAAAAAAATTGTTATTAAAATTACTTTTTAATTTTTAAGTGTTATTATATCTCAATTATTTATTGAAATTACTTATAGATCTGTTAAATTACAAAATTAATCAAAAGCTACCAATCTTTAAATACCTTCAATTATTCTATTAGAGGAATTTAAACTTCTTAACTTAAACTCTGAACCAATTTTCTTCTCCCTCAAATACTTTTCCTTACTTTATGACACTTTAAAAATATATAATTATATTTATTAAAAAAAAAAGAAAAGAAAAGTAAATAAAGTCCCTAAGTTGTTTATCTCTTTATTTTCTACTTAAATAACCTCCATATAATTTTAGTAAATTATTCACGGTTGGCGCCAAAGAGTGGCGCCAGTTCAAATATTTGATAATGTGCATGCAAAAATAATAATATTAATAATGATAAATATAATACCTGTTAAAAATAAATAAATAAATAAGGAATTATTATTTAGTATTTATTTCTAGCTTTATAATTAGAAATTGGCTTTTTTATCTTGAAACTTTTTGTATTTTTAAGTAAGTAGATACTCGAATAATTAAATAATGAGAAATAATAAGTTAATTAATTAGTTATTTCTTCTTCTTCTAGAAAGTTCTCTCATACTTTTTATGGGAATTGATTTAGAGTTTGATGAAAATGTACTATTAATATTAGTATTGGTCTGTGGGGTTTTTGGAGATGAAGATCGTGAATGTGAAAGAGAATTTTTAGGAGAAGTTGAGCCAGACGATTGTAAATCGGATGATCTTAAGATAAAATCAGGCTTATCCTCTCCCCTATTAAGACTTTTATGTAAAGAAAATCTGGATGGACCAATTGATTCTAAAAATCCTGATCTTTTAGGTATTCCATTATTTGCAGGAATTAGTGTATTTGTTAATAAAGGAGAATTTGAAGATGGCATATTTGTATAGAATGGTGATACTGAAGATGCAGCAGCCATTACAGCTGGATCCCAGAATAAATTTGCTCTGGGATCTTGTAATCCTGATCCATGTATTGTCCATCCTTCCATTTTAAGTCTTAATTTTTCTTGAATCTCTTTAAATGTATCTTCTGTTAAAGTACCAAATTTTACATTGAATAATTTTTTTGGATTCATTATATTCTTACCATTATCTCTATATGACTCATCAGCTACTATAGGATTAATTACTTTTCCTACAGCATCTGAAAATCGAGCATATTCTGCTGCTGGATTATATTCTGAACCTGATTGTTTATTTGAATTCTTATCAGAATTTGAATATAAACAGTTGTAATTGAAACCTGTATTCCTTGATAAAGGTAGCCAACTACTAGTTGAGTACATGGTATCTCTATAATTTGAAAGTTTTCTATTATTAGTATTTGTATATTGACTAGGCATAGTAGATCCAGAATATTCAAGTTTTAATTTATTTCTTCTATTAGATTCTGTACAAATCATTTTATCTCCATTTTTTTTATTATTAATAATATTATTATTGTTTTTATTATTTCTTATTGTTTTTTTTTCATTATCTTCTTTAATTTCCCATTCTTCAAATTCTTCATGTAATTTCATATTATCCTCTTCTCTTTCAATTTCCCAATGAATATGACTTTTCAAATCTTTCTCAAATTTATTTCGAAGTTTTCTGACATTTTGGGTACTATTATTATTATTATTATTATCATCTTCTTCACAAGAACTATCTCCTTTATTTATATATTTTTCTTTGGTTTTATTAATTCTTGAATAATTTGTTTCTGTTGTATTAGTATTACCACTACCATAATCACTTAAATCAGATTCTTCTTTATTATTGTTTATATTTAATTTATATTTTCTATTAATTAATAATTTATTATCTTTATCAAGATCTAAACTAGATTCATCTTCAGACTCTAAATTATTACAATTATATTTGGGGCTTATTGGAGTATCTTCCTTATGATGTTCTATTAATCCCCAACCATCAATACAAAGTAGTGAATCTTTACCATTTGATTTTTGTATTCTATTATTATTTATAATTAATCTTGTTGTTCCTCCAGAGAATTTATCATAAATACCAATTTTTTCTTCTTGATGATTGGAATTTGTAATATTTATAAGTTGATTATAATCTTGTTGATTTTTAGTATATAAATGTTCATCCTTAACTATATGGTATTCTTCTTCCTTAGATGTGTCTTTAATAGCAGCTTGTAAATTAGCATTCTTTCTATTTCTTAATTTAATCATTGCATTCCTTTCAGCTTCTTGAAGTATTTGATAGCCTTTTTTATATTCATGTTGATTAAATTGATCATTATTAACAACATATTCTTTAATATTTGTTGAATTTATCCCAATATTATCAACTGTTTCTTTATTTATATTGATTTTACTTTCTTGATATTGATAAGTAGTTTGTGGACTATTTGGTATATTATTATAATTTAACTGTGTATATGTTCCAGTTAAATAAGGATATTTAATTTTTAAAGGAGTTAAACCATATTCATTATCATAGAATTCTTCTTGTTTTAAAGAAAACTGTTGAACTGTATTTACAATCTTTGATAAACAGAACAATTTATTTTGAATAGAAGATGAGATTTTATCAACAATATCTATTAACATCTTATTATTTCCAACAGTTTCACCAATCCTTTCAATATTTCTTTTTTGTTCAGTTAATCTTTGTACTTGGCTATTTTGAACATCAATAGAATCTTTAATATCTACTTTGGTTTCTATACATACTGATATAATACTAGAAATTTCAGTAATAATTTTAAGTAATTCAGAATGTTGAAAATCTTGATTTTCTTTTATTATTGAATCATTCCTATTATAAAGAAAATCATATAATTCCATAATACAAAGTTTAAGTTGTATTTCAGAATCTCCATATACTGATTCATCAGATTCTGGATAAGCTAAATAACTACAACATCTTAAATCTGGGTCTCTATGAAAAGTTGATCCAGTTACATCATCATTGTAATAGCCACTTAAATAATCCATTATAAAAGTTCTTCATATATTTAAATAAATAAAGTTATTTTCTAAATAACTTTTTTTTTTTTTTTGAAGTTAGAAAAATATCTTTATAAATTGATTGGTAAGTTAATTATTTATAATTACCTTTTTACCTTCTAAATCTTTAAAATTCTATTGACTAATACTCTAAAACTTTGAAAAAATACAAAATTCCTTAATTAACTATTTGATTTCCTTTTTTATCTTGAAAATCAAATTTCTATTTTAATTTTTTGTTGATTTTTTGTATGATCTCACATTATTACTGTCAGGACTGGACCCCAAATATTACATGCCTGGCGCCGGCGCCACAATTTCCATGATTTAATTTTACATGAATTTCCTAAATTGAGTTAATTAAATAGGAATATAGAAAAAACAAGATAGTAAATTAAATAACATTAAAAAAAAATTAATTAAAACATAGTGATTTTTAATAAGAGTGAAACAGGAGTTTTAAATTAATTAGTTTATATCTTCTTAAATTGTTCTTTTTTATTCTCCTTTCAACAAAAATTAGTTTTATTTATTTAGTTTAAATTTGGAATGATTTTCAAAAAAAATTAATAAAATTGTTTGAAAAAAAATTAACAAACTTAAATTTAAATATAACTTGATTATTTCTTTTAAATGAATTATTAGTACTTTTGCATTTACTTATTTATTGAATCAACCTTTCTTTGGAGGAGGCGCCTTTTTTGGAAGTGATGGCCCTTTTCCTGTAGGAGGTCCCTTTGATGAGGGGGGAGGCGGACCTTTTGGTGGTGGAGGCCCTTTTGATGCAGGGGAAGGTGGACCCTTTGGAGCTGGAGGACCTTTTGATGCAGGGGATCCTTCAGATTCAGGTGGGCCTGGAGGACCCTTTGGAGCTGGAGGACCTTTTGTCGCAGGTGATCCTTCAGATTCAGAAGATGGACCTGGAGGACCCTTTGGAGCTGGAGGGCCTTTTGATGGTGGTGGACCTTTTGACGCAGGAGATCCTTCAGATTCAGAAGGTGGGCCTGGAGGACCCTTTGGAGCTGGAGGGCCCTTTGGTGGTGGCGGACCTTTTGATGCAGGGGAAGGTGGACCCTTTGGAGCTGGAGGACCCTTTGGAGCTGGAGAACCTTTTGGTGGCGGTGGGCCTTTTGATGCAGGAGGATCTTTTGGAGGAGGAGGTGATGATTCTTTTCCTTCCAATTTAGTTTCAGATTTAGGCTCTTCTTTAGCAGAAGGTACGGATTTACTTTTAGAAATATTACTGCTTTTACTAGTAGGTTCAGACTTGGAATTTTTATTAGACTCAGAAGGTGTTTTTGTTGAACTTTCAGCTTCATTAATATTTTTGTTTGAACTTGATCTGCTTAATTTTTTATCGTTTTGTTCTTCAATAGGTTTGTTAGAAAGTTGTTTTTCAATGTTCTTCCAAGAACTTTCAAGATATTTATTAATTTCTGTTTGCACTACTGGACATTTTGTCCATGATTCAATTTCTTCTGCAACACCACGAATATTATCTCTAACAAATGAGAATCTTTTTTGTTTTCTACTTCTCTTATCTTCACCAATAATACTTGGAAGATCTCCATTCAATAATGTGGAAGATACTTCCCATGCAACAACAGCATCACCAAGAGTACGAGGCGGTTCTTTCTTACTTTGAGATTCTAAGTTATGTGCTGATTTATTACCTCTTCTTACATTAAATCTTTTACTCTTTTCAATAATATCTAACCAAGCTATTGGAACTCCTCTTTCATTTACTAACTTTGGTGGTTGTTTTTGTTTTACATATGGTATAGGTTTTGAGACATCTATTTCTGGCCAAGGGTCATTAAAAAAATAACGTGGATATTTCTTATAAACAGCTTCTTCTTGTTTTAAATCTCGTGGATATTTCATATTTTTACCAAATCTATAACGTGATAAACGTATATAAGGACGATAAGGAACTCCAAAAAAAAATTCAAAATCTTTTGCATATTGTATTTCAAAAGCATCTTCTCTAGATATATACTCCACTTCTTTTCCTTCTCTCCTACTTTTATATTCATACATTGTTTTTTGTATTCTTTTTTTTTGTTCGACTACATTTTCTTCTTCTATTACTGAATCTTGTTTCTTATATAAGTCATTGTCATATATACATTTAACTTTTGCTCCCATTCCCAAGTCCTCCTCGTTGGATGAAGATTGATCAGAATCATCAGAAGATTCATCATCTGTTAATAAGGAAAATGGTTTTCTACCTCTTACACTTAGTGGATATAAAAAAGGACCATTAGGAGTTCCTTTAATCCCATGTTTTAAAGCTAATTCCATTAAATCCATTTTGTTACATTAATTGTCACTTAACTTATATATTGATTTTTTTTTTAAAATTACTTTTCCATTCTTAGAATAAATAGAATGCTTTACTTTTTTTTTTTTTTTTTTAATTTTTTAAATATATATTTGTATTATCTTCTCGTTAATAGTGGTAATAATAATAATAATATTAGAAAAAACAATATTTTCACAAAAAAAGAATCGAATTCAATTATTTAAAAAATTTTAATGTTTCACTTTGAACTTTATAACACACTTTTTTCTTGCACTTATTTTTACTCCCCTCATCTAAATGTATGCATGCAAGTCAAATTTTACACGAATGGGCGGGAAATTTTTTGATTCTTACGTGTTTTTTTAATGTAATTCAACTTAAAGAAAAAATTAGTTATTTATTTAAAAAATATTAATAATGCAAGATACTATTTATATCTAAACAAAATTCATTAATTGAAATACATGAATTAAATTAATTAATAATTGTTAGAAGAATATAAAGAATGAAACTTAAGTTAAAAGAAAAAAACTATATCCCTCTTTCTTTTGAATCAAATACAAGAAATGTGTGCAAGCAAAATGCATGCCACTAATTAGAGCCAAAATTGATACCAACTAAAGTTATGAAAAGGGCTATTAAAAAAAAAAAAAAATAATAATATTAAGAGTTAATAAGAAAGTAAGATAAATGCAACGTAACTCAAATACCAATATAATACCTATAACAAAAAAAAAAAAAATAACCAATGCTAATTACCAGGATATCTCTGCAACATGTTTGGATTTGATCTTGGAAGAATCTTATTCAAGAAATCGTTGTAAGAAAGCATAAAGCCTTGTGTCTTATCTTCAATCAGTGATAGGAAGAACTTATTTTCCAAAGGATCGCCTTGTCTGATTGTATAAAGCTTCATAAATGGCGGTTTTCTTTGTTCACGAATATTATTGATTAAAATAGCAACTTTGACTCCAAGCTTTTCACCAGTTGATCCAATAACAGTTTCAGCATAATCTGGATGTAGCTGATCAAGAGTTGCAACGCCAAACACCTGTTGAATAAAGGTTGTTGGAATCGCTCTTCCAAGCCATAAATACATGGATTCACCATCTTCTAAGAGATATGCATCTGCCTGTGTCATTTTTTCTGCTGTTAAATTTAAGGCAGGAGGAAGCACTAATGATTGATCAGTTTCTTGTTGTTGAAGATTCCATGAAGAAAGACAAAACATTCTTGGATAAAATAGTATCATTTGAGATTCTAATCTCAAACTAGATAAGCGTATCCAATGATAAATTCTAGTATCTGATTGAGAAACTTCCTTATAATCTCTAAAAGCTGGACATTTGAGTACACCAAGAATATAGAGTGGAAGTTGCTTTGCAGCTTCAATTATTTGATTGGATTGAGGTAAAATGATTTGGGAACATATAGTCTGAAGATAATTTCGTCCATCTAATAACTTGCTTTTAAGGCTTAGTTCCATTGCATTTTGGCAAATTATTGAAACTGTTGCTTGAACATCCATGCTTGATACTAAATCAACATAATTTTGAGTTACTGGTAAAGCCATTGTGTGAACTCTAATACGTCTTTCACCATCACTATTTGTATGTAAAAGAGCTGCTTGAATATAAACAAATGGATCAGGTGCTACTGTTACATTTTCATCCATATCTATAACAATACTAAAAGCTTGGTCTCTATGACAATTTGGAGCAAGAAGAAGATCAACCCCACTAAAGTAGAAATTACCATACCAATTTGATATCTTCCAACCACGACTAACTCTGAATCTAATACAAGCCTCCCAAGCTGAGTTTCTAGTTAAAGTTGAAAATATATCTTCTCTAAGTTTTTGTCCGTGAAGATACGAATTAAATCCAAAAATATATGTAAGATCACCACTCGTTTTTTTGACAATTGGAGAAATTGTAGGTAAATCTACATACGGTTGAGAAGTACACATAAACAAATCAACACTAATATATGCTCTAACAAGTGCATGAACAAAATTACTATATCCATCATTTTCTGGTTTTAATAATTCAACTTCTCTATCAATATCTTTGGATTCTTTTCCAGAATTTCTCATCTGCTCACGATTAAGTTTTATTGTTTGATCTCCAACTGTTGGTGCTCCTGATGAAAATAAAAGAACTTTTCCACCAATATGTCTAATTGCCATATAAGCAGCTTTAATTGCTGATCCCATACAATTTTCCGAAACTCTATTATTTCTCCATAAATTTGGTAAGTTATCTAACAAATTCGTAATTTGCTGCAATAACAATAACAATAATAATTAAATATATGATAAAGTCAATCAATTATTTAACTTACCTCAGTAGAATCTGCTATATTAACCAAAACACCTTCAGAAAGTGGTAGGAATAAATCATTCAAATCAGATACAACAAACATATGTGGTTGTGAAAGATTACTATTTAAATCATAAAAATGAATGGATGAATCAAATGTAATAATACCAATCATAGCTCTACCTCCACCTGGAATATTATCAGATAATATAGCATTTTTTACTGCTAAACAAACTGTCTCAACAAGTCCTGAAGATACTGATGGCATTGAAACATCCAAAACTATAAAATATACTGGAGGTTGTGGAGGTCTTACCATATATTCTCCAGATGCAATAAATTCAGTACTACCAACAGATAGTTCAGGACGTTCAAATCGATCAGTTCTGCGTCCCTGATCATCCAATCCGCAATAATAAAATGAAAGGGTTTCATTAGAATAGCCGCACATATTGCATATCCAACGACGACCACCAGCTTCCCATCTAACAAATGGATTAATATAAGTTCTACAAGGCTTACATCTAACTAATACACCACTTGACCCAAAAGAAACTGTTGGTACTTCAGGATATCCAGGAGGCGGACTTGCTAAAGGTTGAAAAACAAGTCCAACAGGAATATGGGCTTTCTGTTTAAGACTTGCTGAACTTGGGACTTTTGAGACGGATGGTCTTACAAAATATGATGGAGCATTAAGTTGTTGTATTTCACTCATTGATAGTCCTCCTATTGTTGTATTATTTCCAATATCTTTTGAGATAGGATTCGAATTATAAAAACCAGTTTGAGTTTGGTTTTGACCTTGAACTTGTTGTCCCATTCCTGTTGGAATCACCATACCTGGTCTAACTCTATTCTGACCTTGCATAGTATTATCATTACTTGAACCATAATATCCTCCACTTTGTGAATAACCTTGATTTTGTCCTATAGTTTGGCTTTGAGCCTGATATTGACCCTGCATTCCAAATGGACTAGTTTTTGGTGCTGCCTCTGCCACTCCTTGAAAAGGAGATGACATTACTGTACCTGGGCGTTGTTGGGGAATCTGAGTCTGTTGTGAGTATTGCATTGCCCCCCCGCCAACTGAATTTCCAAATGGATGTCCCGACATTAAAATAAAGAGTATACACCAATTAGTTTGAGATTTCCAGTCAATAAGTGAATTAGTGGTAGATATAAATTACTGGATTCTTCACTTTTGAATTTTTTTTCTTTTGACTCTTTCTGATCTTTCTCTTTGTGTTCTTCCCCCCTAAAAATACCAAACAATGTTCCCGCTGTTTGGCGGGCAAATAAGGCGCCATGTTGATTTAAAAAAATGAATGATATTTTTAGATAATTAACATTGCAAATATATTTCTCTTCTGTATGTACATGTGCATGTTTTTTTCTTCTAAAATAGTTTTGTTTGTGTTAATTGTGTGAATAAGTCTTGAATAAATTACTTGAAAGGAGTGCGAGCAGTTACCACCAAAATATGGGGACAAGAAGAATACCAAGATTATGAAATTAAAGTAGAACATATTAGATTAGAAATTGTAACTTGAAAATTAGAGAAATTAGTGGGAAAAAAAATGAGAGTTAATGCTATAAGAAAAAAAAAAGCATTAATAACGACTTTTGAAAAAAAGGGGACTCAAATAGAAATAATTTTATTTTATTCTCTAAACTATAAACCTGTAACAGCTGATCAGCAAATATTTGCATATAGTTGATGTAACCATTTAGTAGTAACGCCGTCATCATGAAAGATCATTTTAAAACTGGGAGAAAGAATGACAGAAGGGATGGTTTGTTTCAAAGCATCTCTAACTTTGGAGTTCTCTGATAATCTTAGATAACAGCGAATAATATGCTTCAATAGTCTCGGGGAAGGAGCCTCATTATGCTGAGTAATAACATTACCAAGAACTTGGCACACAGTAAAGAATCTTTCAGGAGTAGCGCAAATATAAGTAAGGCCAAGATCATCCAACAGAATTTTTTGTATGATGAACGTCGCGACAGTCTTGCTAAGTTCGCTTCCAGTTTCCATCACTCTCAAACATAGAGGAATGATCTCAGTTTGTAAAAGAAAGCTCACAACTTCAGGATCGTCAACCTTTACAAGGGCGCCAATAACACCAAGTGATGTGAGACGGAGATACTCAAATGGACGTGATTTAGTCACAGTATTTAGAAAAGGATAAAGATATAGTGGAATATGAGCTGCAAGAAAGTGAGCTCTTGTTTCCGAATGGCTTGCAACACACTGTAATAAGGCTAAACAATTACATGTCCGGTTGCTTGCTTGATTTGATAAATTAGGAGGAGATAAAAGTGGATATATAGAAATGATTTCTTGTAAAAGAGCAGTAATACAACCAAAGCTATGCCACATTAGCGGAGCCAAATCTGGGAATGTTTCGCGATATTTTGAAAGTTTTGATAATGCCATTTCTCTTTTTGAAGAGCAAGTCATATCAACTAAATATTGATAAACTTTCTCTCTTTCTTTTTGGATAATATTTTCATTCCCTTTCAAGTCACCACTATTATCTGATGGTGATGGTAAAATTCCTACATCTCCTGAAACAGAAATTTGATTTGGGATCCCTCCACCTATTCCAAGTTCTCCTTGAGAAATTCTCTGTTGTACCTTTCCACTAATAGAAGCTGAAAGAGAATTGGATGGTACTGAATTAGATGATGATGCCGAATTAGAGGATGGCACAGAAGCTGCCATTGAATTTGAAGAATGTAATGGCATAGAAGGAGCAGAAGATGAAGATGAGGAGGAAGAAGATGATGGTGGCGCTGTAGATGCAGAGGAAGGAGCCATTATTCCGCCTCCTGAGTTGTTTAATCCTCCTTGTGGTATCATTTCTTATTTATTGATTCCCAAAAATTAAAATTCTACTTTGATTAACTTTATTTTAATATAAGATAAAAAAGAAAAAAACAAAAAAGAGAACTGCACAATGTATTTGGATTCTATATAAACTCGTTCAATGGCTTTTCATTTCTTCGATTTTAAAAATCCATTAACTTAAAACCTTTTTTTAATTCTGTTTTATTTTAATTCCTTGCTTCTTTTATTTCATTCAATTTCCAAATTAAATTTGACAACTCGGTTTACCGCCAACACATTTGGCGCCGGACATTTTGTTTGTCTACTTGAGTCCCCACCTATCTTCAATACTATTGCCGTCACTTTTGGAATAAATTTCAAATAAAAAATTATGCAAGTTAATGGCTTATCCAATTGCACATATCTTTAATAAATATATTGAAGGCATTTACGGATATTCTTAGAATTTTATTTCAAAACTGTTTTTTATCTTAGCATTCGGTCTTTTTTTTTTTTTTCTCCCCAATGCTTTCCTTTTCTCTCCCTTTATATATTTCAATTTTCTTCAAGCGTAATCTTCAAAATTATAAAATATTCGTACGCTCAGCTAAACACTTAACTTGCAAATTTTATATTCAAAATTAACAGATTTATTAAATTTGAGTAAATATATATATATATATATATATATATATATTTGTTAATAGACTTATAGGAGTTTTTATTGAATAGAAAGATAAATAATAGAATTGAAGGTAAATTGGGAAAAATAGTTAAATATAATAAATTGGTAGAAAAGAAAAAAAAATTAGTAAGGATAGTAATTATTCAAAATCTTTTTTTTCAATTTGAAGTATCTTTCTATCACTACAATCATTGTGACTTTCAAAATAGAAGAGGAAAAGGATTAAACAGCTATACCCATTTTTACTCAAAATTTATGATACAATTTATGAAATAGATCCATTTACTTGCATTACTAATTCAAATTTAAATTCTATAATTTATTGTGGAATTAATACATTCTTTTTAATCGGAAATTAAAAAATCTAATCTTTTCTATTCTTTCCAATTCTTATTTAACTTCTTACCCTCTTCTGTATCTCTGAATTAATAAGAAAAAAAAAAATCATTTTGTTCAATACCCGCCCAAATTTCAATCTATATGCATGCTTGTGCATAGTACCGGTTTCTCCCCACATGACGTGTACTAGGCGCCAAATTAGTTTGCATTTTTTAATCAGAGTGCGAAAAAAAGAAGATATTTCAGAATTGCAAAATTATAAAAATATGCACAATTTGGAAGCTTGATAAATTATCTATCTATCTGTATGGGCAAATTGGGTTCAATTTGTAACAAAAACAAGTTGTTATAGAAGAGTATTTTGGAAGGTAGTGGCACTATTAATTAATAATCATTATTTATTGATACTAACACAAAATTACTATTATTATTGTTTTCATTACATTACTATTTTCCTCCCTCAGGGTAAGGCTCTGAAGTTATTCATTTATCCATTTTTTTTTTTTTTTTTGAATCTCAGTTTCAAGTTAAGAGAAAGAGAATAAGTAATCTTGAAAAGTTCTACTTGTAAAAATTAAGAGTTTATTTTTTGATTTATCATTTTAAAATTGGAAATAAAATGCCTTCATCATCTAATTATCGTTTATCAAGTATTCTTTCCCCAATAAAAAGTGGGCCCAACAATAATTTCCGAGACTCCTATTTAAAGATTTCAGGTACAAATTCAAAACTTAATCAAAAGTATAATGATTATTATTTTGATAACAGCAACTGTGTTAATATTAATATTAAAGATAAAACTCAACCTGGTGAAATTAAGTCTCTAAGTCAAAGTGAACTACTTATCTATGATAAAAACTTGTTCCGATTCAAAATATTCGTTGTTACATTACTTTATATATCAAGATCAATAATTGAAACAAAGCATATTGTTAGTAATATTGATGAGAAAACTCTAATCACTCTCAAAATCTTTCATAATATCATATTTTTTTCCTGTATTTTTGCATTTACATATATTTCCGGAAAATCATTCACAACTTCAATTCTAACTTTAAATAAAACTATTGAGTTAAATTATTCAAATAATCATTCATTCAACCAGAAATCTTCCAGAATTATACGTATTTTTACTCATCCTACCTTCTTATCTATCAAGACTGTCATATATAAATCCATTACCAAATATTTTATACCAGGATTTCTAATCTTATACTTTATTCAGCCTTTTTCATATTATATTTCATCAGAATATCCAATATGGGCAGAAAGAATTACATTGTCTCCTATCAACTTTTTCTTGGATTCATTGGATAGAATCATATATAAAGCTTCATTAGATACTGCATCCAAAAAAATTTCATATTTTCCTCAAGTATTAATTTATTTATCATTTATACGTATAATATGTTTCCCAATTACTGAGCTTACAAAGTATATAATAGAATGTTCTCTTGGAGAAATCAGAAATTCTATATTACAAAACTGCTCTAGAAATAATTCTAATGATATTGACTTAATGGAAACTTGCAGTCATTTTCCCACTACTGATACTAATACTAACAATACTACTACAAATACTATTGGTTCCGTACTATTCAGTAAATATTCAACAATTTTGGATATGAATAACTCAAATAATGTGAGAAAATATCAAGAAAATCTAAATAGTCCTTTGCTAACAAATGAGCTAGAGCATAGAGATATTGGAGTTATTAATGCAAAAAATCAAGCAGAATATTACTTTTATGAAAGAGAATTCTCATTCATTTCTTTGATTAGTAAAGCTACAATTCCAATCTTGGTTATTTTAATGTTATACTACTATAAGCTTGGAGAGTTTTCAATGCTTATATTCATCCCATTAGCTCTTCCAATCATTACATTCTCCTTAGCTGGTCATTTATCTTCAGTAACAAAAGTACAAATTTCTTTGGCTTTGACTTACATTCTCTTATTCTTTCTTTTGATTCCATTAAAAGATTATTCAATAATTTGGAAGCTCTGCTTAATATTCTTACTTGGTGCTACAGATTCACAATTATCATTTATGAGAAGTCAGTATAATAATTATCTTAAGAAAAGAGAAGAAATATACATCATACATCCACTACTTAAAAGTATATCTTTATTGGTATTATTCTTAACTATTGTTTATATAACGTTTTTCTTCACAGAAAATAAATACTTTCAAAATTTAACAATTTATTTAAATACATTTAAAGAAATATCTCTACTATTTCTTATGATAACAATTACATCTCATCCACTTTTCAGATCTGAATTATACCTTGTTAAAAGTTCAAATGGGATAGAAAAAATAAAGAAAGAAAACCAAAATCTATTTATTATGATTTTTTTACATCCGATTACAATTCGTATTGTATCATTTTTATTGGAGTCCAAAATAAAGCTTGAGTTGCCTATATACATTAATATATTATTTATAACTATCACTTCGTTACTTTTAACACAAATATTTTACTATATTATGTTGGTATTCAGTTCTTTTGGGTCATTTTTGAAATCATATATTCAATTAAAAATGAAGAATAAAAATTAATTTACAAAAGCATGGATTAACGACCAGTTGTAGTTAAAAGAAAAAGATAAAAATGACGGGACTGCCTGAGAAAGGAACCATTACAATAGGGAGGTTTTAAGCTTAGGCTCAGGCTCAGGCTCAGGCTCAGGCTCAGGCTCAGGCTCAGGCTCAGGCTCAGGCTCAGGCTCAGGCTCAGGCTCAGGCTCAGGCTCAGGCTCAGGCTCAGGCTCAGGCTCAGGCTCAGGCTCAGGCTCAGGCTCAGGCTCAGGCTCAGGCTCAGGCTCAAGCTCAAGCTCAAGCTCAAGCCAAAGTTCAGGTGTGGAAAAAATATTGAGAAATAGTGGGGAAAATGTGGTGAGGGGCTAAATACTAATAGGCTTGCTTTGAATAAAAGAGAATCAAATTATAAAGATTTGGCATTGCATTCAATATGGGTGGAAAAACTATGTGCACATTCAAATTATTTATATTGTTCACACACAATAAACTTGTTAGCGCTCAATGGCAGATGTCTATCCATATAGAAAGGGCAATTAAAAGATGCAGAGTAAAAATAAATTGTATTAATAAATAATAAATCTTAATATTTACTTAAGTATATTTTAGTAGTTTAATGTATATATTTATTTTTTTTTTGAAAATTTGCAAATGAACTCTAAGCTTACATGCATGTAAATTATTAATTGTTTTCTAAAATACCGGTGCCACGTAAGAGGAAAAAAAAAAAAAGTAGGGTTGGCGCCTAAAGATTTTAGGTAGTATAATTTTTTAAGAGGAAAAGGTTTGTTCGTCAAATTTGACTTTTTGATGGAGAATCAGGTAATTTCCCAAGAAAAGGCTACCAATGAGATGAAGAAATCGAGCCAGGCTCGCCTTCACTACTTGGATTGGCTGAAAACACTGGCTGTTTGGCTGGTAGTTTTCGTTCATGTAATTTATTACTTGAACCTACTAAATATTGGAATAACAAGAAGTGAAAAGGAAATTGTCAGACAAATGATTGTATTTTTCTCAGAATTTGGAATGCCCATTTTTTTTTACGTTTCAGGAAGAGCTAGTTTTCTTTCAAGTACTCCAAGCTTGGGTGTATTATTAAGAAAGAAGATTTTACGTTTGGCTTTACCTCTAATTTCTGGGTATTTTATTCTATTACCAATAACACATTACGTGGCAAATGGTAGAAGGCCATGTACTTATACATTAGATGGAGCTCCTGCCAATTTTCATCTTTACTATTTCATGTATGTCAAAGATTTTAAATGTCATGGGTTTGAATGGCTTTGGTTTTTAGCATTATTGATTGTTATTTCTGTGGTGATGTTTCCCTTTATGAAGGTTATGAAAGGTCAGAAAAAGAGTGAGAATATTTCATATATAATTTCATGCGGATGTATTGCAGCAGTTTTTGGTCCTATCGTAATATATAGTTATAATTTTCATCCATTAGCACTTTTTGGGCTTTCATTTCCGCTAATGATTATGTTAGTTTCATCTCTAGTAATGAAATCAAATAGGGATGGGAAATCAAGTCTAAATCTTGCTTTAATATATTTAACAGCTGCATCATTTATACTTGGAAGCTTATTTCTAGCATTTTATAGTAACGTTGAATATAATTCCAACACTTCAACTATATCCTCTGATAACCACAAACCCGTTTTTCCTGAAAAAGGATTTCTTAGAGTTATTGATGACAGAAGAATGATGTTAGCTATTATTTTCTATATTTCATTCTTTGCTGTTGGTTTTATTGACCAACTACTAAGTCATTATTGTTCTATAAATCATCAAGTCATTCCCGAAAACCAAGCTTTAATTGGAAGTTCTGACCCTCTAAATTCTGAAGAGTCTTCTGATTTAACTATACCAATACCAAGCTCCAGTCAAGATCAATTTAATATTAATGCTTGCAAAGAATTCAATTTTGGTAATACTAAAAATCACCAACAATCTGTTGACAAAATAAGCCTTTCAAATGATTATAATTATTATTCCAGTAATAAGATCCACAGTATTATTAATAATATGCCAGGAATGTTTAAACCAACTCTCGTTTTCATTTCTTTGGTTTTATATTCAATCAGCTTTTCTTTGGGTAATGATGGCATTGGATATATGTGGGCATTCCCAATGTATAGAATACCAAGTAGCTCATTATTCTATGTTACAGGATCATGGATTATCGTATTTGTATTGGATTCAATATGCCATTCACTACTTAATCATGTATTTATTCCAAACTTATATTTCCATTTTACAGCATCATCAATTATAATATATATTGTACATATGCTTTGGCTTGAAGTAACTATGTCTTATATAATCATTCCGCTCCAGATACCATATTTACAATCAATCTTCCTTACTTTCACTATTACAACAATATTAAGTATAGCAACATATATCTTAGCAATCAAGGTTAAATTTATCGGATTTATTGTTGGACTCACTACCACTTTCACTTCTAAATCAAATAGTAATTCAAGGAAGAATCAGGTATCTGACGCAAAGACAAAGACTCACCAGGTATGTGTTTAAGCTATTTGGATTTCAATATCTAAAAAAGATTTAAAAGTGAAATGCTTTTTCTTTTATTAAAATCATTTCAAATTTTACAATAACAACTTTTAAACCATATCATTTAATTTAATTAAGAGCAAATAAAAGAAAAGGAAAATTCTTAAGTGGAGAGAATATTATTTTAAAGACAATTTCTTCTTCTTTTCAACAATTTAGTTTATACACAATATATTTATATGTAATTAGTTGCTTGAAATAAATTGTAATCGTCGAATTAATAATTTAATATTTTAATTTAATGGCAAATAACATTTCATTATTTTCTAATATTAACTTATTTTCGTATGTATTCAATGACCACTTTGAAAAAATATTAATGGAAAATAAATTGGCGGGAGCAAAAAGTGGAGAACACCGGCATCGATCCGATCACCTCTCGCATGCTAAGCGAGCGCTCTACCATCTGAGCTAGTTCCCCTTCGCACACGGGTGAGTGTAATTATAAGGTGATATTAATGAAATTAACAGAAGTAATCAACAAAAATTGTTGAAAGAAAAGATAATATAAAAGTTGTATAAGGAAATCAATATGGCTAAACTTTATAGAAATTTGTAGAAATAAGAATAATTAATATTAGAATACTTATAGAAGCAACCATCAAATCAAATTTTATAGTAATTATATTTATTTAACTTTTTCTCCTCTTTTTTTCTCTCTAAATAACAAATGGTATACCATTCCGCTAGAACAATAGAATTTAGTAATTATTTAAAGAGTTTTTTAAAAAATGCGTGTACAATACGCGTATTAAAACAATATATATTTGAAATGGAAAAATTTGTTGGGGGAGTTTGCAGTTAAGGAAAAGCAGTTATATAGATTCTTGGAATTAATTTGTTTACAATATATATTATAAACAAATTAACTATAATAGTTAGCTCATAGAGTATGGGTAAATGATAAAAGATTCAAGCAAGAGAAGAAATAATAATTCAGACTTGTAAACCAAAACTAAAGAAATATTTTCTTGAAAAAAAATTTGGTTTTGGCGGGAAATAAGGACTTATGTCTTAAATAATTAATAAATAGTAAACTATCAAGGGAAAAATTTATTAAAAATTGAATAATAAAACAAGTCCTAAATTGTTAAAGTGGAGATAGAGAAGGAAAAATGTCAGAGAAAGAATTAATTGAAGGAGTGCAGAAGATGGATATGGGTTATGATTTTGGTGAAAAGAAGAAGAAGAAGAAGAGTAAGGAACATAAGACGGGAGTTTCTGAAGTAGAAAGCAGTTATGTTGATGGATCAGGACAATTATTTGTCAAGGGTGCAATTTACCCATATGAAGAACTTTTAGAAAGAGTCAGAAGATTGATTCTTGAGCACAATCCAGATTTGTGGGGAGCAAAGAGATATACACTAAAACCACCACAAGTTGTTAGAGTTGGAAGTAAGAAGGTAGCTTGGATTAATTTCCAAGAAATTTGCAATATTATGCAAAGAAATGCAGACCACGTTTTCCAGTTCGTGTTAAGTGAATTGGGAACTGAAGGATCAATTGCAGGAGATGGTCAGCTTGTATTAAAGGGTAAATATGGGCCAAAACACATTGAAGTTTTGCTTAGGAAATACATTATGGAATATGTTGCATGTTCTATGTGTAAATCTCCAAATACTAGACTTGAAAGAGATAATAGAACCCGTCTATATACAATTGTTTGTGCCGCTTGTGGTGCCAATAGAAGTGTACAAAACATTAAAACTGGTTTCCACGCTGTTTCTAGAGCTGATAGAAAGAAGGCTAAAGCTGCATAATTAATCCAAATATATGGTGAATCTAATAGACTAGATTATGGTAACGAAATAATCTGGAAACAAGGAAAAATAAAAGGGAAAGAAGAAAAAGGAAAATAATCTTTTTTTTTTTTTTTTAGAAAAGAAGTCAAAATTTTCTCCTAAAGCTCAAATAAATGCTTTAATTCCTAAATTCATCCCTTGTATAATTCTTGAGGATGATAAATACCCTAACTATTCTATTAATATTAAACTAGTATAATGAAAATAAACTGATTATATAGATGAAAGTTTCATATTTCTGTATCAATTTAGCTATAACTTAACATTCTATAATATAACTCAACCTTTTGTTTGCTTGATGATTGCTACTTCCATTCTTCCGGGACGCATTTGCATTTACAGTTTACCATAGGGCATATTGTCCTATCCTCGAACCAATCTTTAATATGCTTTATATGACCTCCATGCTTACAACTTATACAACGTGTATAAAGACCAAAAACTGGTTCCAAACAAATACTGCAAGCTTCTGATGCAAGTTTCAGTACTTGAGTAGATTTATATTCTGAATATAAAGTCAAATCCAAGGGAAAAGGTGAAACAGAATGAGCTAAAATTGAACCATTATTATCTGATATTATTCCTCCTCTTTGTATTTCAGATAATGATACTGGATTCAACTCCAACTCTGAAATGAGTTCATTTGCTCCCATTCCTTCTAATCGATTTCCTAATCCCATTTTTGAATCATTTTTTAACTTATACCAATCTTCGGTTCTCTTTATATGATTTGAAAGCTTTTGAATAGCCACCACCAAAATTCTAGCATCATAATTATTTTTAATTTCCAAATATAATTTCTTTAGTAAAATAAAAAGCTTTGTTTTATCAATCTGATCAAAACATGATGAACTAGAACAAGTTAAATTAAACTTGTATGTGATAGGAGTAACAGAATCAATTATATGGTCAAACTGTCTTCTAGATGTATTAGCATCACTTTTATTCTTAAAATATGAGTGAACAACTGTCGGACATAACATCATACTCAAATTTGAATTTTCTTCAATATTGGTTGGATCTATACTAAAATTCTGTATATCCTTGACACTACGTCTTCTATTTTGCTTATATAAAACTCTTGTTAGCCAACTAAATAGTACATATGCATATTTAAAATAATCTCCATATAAGAACCTTTCCTCTGAAATATATTCCACTTTTCTTAACATTTCATTAATCTCAATCAATATATTCTCATACCTTGTAGCTCTATTCCAATCATCCTCATTATTCACTTTCATTACTACTAAATAATTTCCTTGAGATATGATCAATTTATCTAATGTATTAAATGTAAATGAAATTCTTGCTTTTTTCTCATAATTTTCACCAACTATTGCATGTTGTTCAAATCCTATCCCATATACATGCTTTCTAGTTGATGATATTAACTCTAATTGTTGTTCTTTTTTTGATCCATCATTTTGAATTAATAATCCAAATATTAATTCTGGTAAACTAGAAATAATCCATACCCAATCTATTAATTGCTTTGATACTTGAGCTTTATTACTTATCACTGTTTCATTAAATAATGATATTAATAATTCCTTATCAAGTTCTATTCTAAATAATTCACACAATTTCTCTCTCTCTTTACCATTCAATATTATATTATCCACATAAACTCTTACCGGTATTAAATTTTGCATGTAATTTTTTTCTTTTACATGCAAATAATTTAGTGACGTGTAGTCATAATTTTGTAATTTTTTAAATTCTTGTCCACATGAATTAATATTTAATTCTGATTTTTCAATAATAGAAAGATATGAAAAAATCTCTTTAATTAAGAGAATTGTATTATTAGTGAAATAATAAGTAGCTTTAATATTATTTTTTTGTGTTGTTAAAATTATTGTAAATTCAAAAGAATCAATAACTAAATTAAGATTTGTATTATCTTCCATTACAAATTTCCCACGTAATGATGGATGTCTTGAAAGTTTTGCTATAATCCTTTCGTTTGACTCAATAGAAATTGATATTAGATTATTTGCCATTTGTTGGTTTAACTTTACTTTTTCATAGATCATATTCAAATCTCTATAAAACCAGTCCAAACAGAAGCTTTGAAGTGTCAAGTTTGACATTTTGTATTTTTCATCTTCTGTAGTATTTCTTTTATTATTTATTTGTGGTAAAGAAGTTGCATAAAAATCATATTTTATATTTTTTTCTTCACTTTCAAAATAACTAATACTTGAGTGACTTGCTGCTTTTAATCCTCCAAAAACTGTTAGTCCATTATTTTCTCTTGAAAAAATTCTCTTTACTGGCCCACTATATTTTAATTTAAGCTTTTTAAGTTCCAAATCATCGCTATATTTGATTTCACTAAAGTAGAATCTTCCATTTTTATCATTAATTATTAGATCATTTGTTCCTGGTAAAAAATCAAATGTATTAACCTTTATATTTGTTCTATTCTTCCAGTTTAAATCCTGAATATCCATTTCTGTATCAACTTGAGTATGACCTTGATTCATTAAGCTATTACCTTCATCCTCTCCTAGTTCATCATCCTCTTCAACCGAACTTGATGAAAAGTTGAGTATTTCAAAATCTGGAGAAATATTAGGATTTGTTAATGATATATATTGTGCTCCATTTCTAACTCTTAAATTATTATTACAATCTGCAATACTATTATAAGCTGTATTAGAGCTTTCAATAGCTATTTTAAAATCAATTATACATAAATAATCTGTTTCGGAAATCAAAACTTTATCTGATGATAATGGTAACCATGTAAATTCGGTATTACCCTTTTCTCTACCTCTTGTCTCTCTCTCCTTTCTTTTCAAATTATCATTTAGCCACTGATTTCTAGATATTATACCAGTAGACTTTAAAACTCTAAGATCATAAATACTTAAAAATTCTCCATTTTCATGTAAAGCTCCTATTAAATAAGAATTTAAAGGATTCCATTTAATGCAATTTGTATTATAGAACGACATGAATGATAAGTCTAGACTTTTACTCCTTATATCTGAGACTCTTATTAACGCATCCTCACAACTTGTTACAAAAGTACCTGTTGAAAAATGAGGACTCCAGTCAAAAGAACTGATATTCATCATCTGAGTTGAAATACAATCCAGTCCAATAGTTTCCAAACTTCCATATAGTATTAAATTCCCTTGAATATTTATGAAATTCCCATACATACTTGGATGAGTTCCAAATTTTACTATTTCAGGATACTTAGAACTATTATGGTCATATTCATCCATAAAAATTGAATTAAGGTTACTACTTGCTTCTGTAGACTTCTTTAATCCTATCTTCTTTCCTTTATCTACCTTAATAAATTCTAGCCCATCATCTATTCTATCTTTCCATCTATCTAAATTATATATATAAACATCCTTCCTACTAAATATTCCAAATCTACCTGATTTATCAACATCCACAGAATTCAACATACCAACTCCGACACTTAAAACTCTACCAACTTCACTCTAATCAGCATTCAATATTCTCACACATATATTTCCTCTTTTGCATCAAATATTACTACTTTCCGATAATTATTCCGTTGTTTCCACACTCTAACCAAACACTTGATTCTTTCTTCTTTAAATTTCCTCAACAATTACTTGTATATGATCTTTATAAACCAATAGTTTCTAATAGGGTTTCTAACCTATTTTTGTCTATTTTCCTTCTTAAATTATTCGCTATTCCAATTTTTTCCTTGACTTCCATTAAATTTTGTATTCAACTACCTCCAACTGCCCCCCTTAACATTTATTCTCCCACCATTTTTTAGTCCCTATTTGCCATATTATGTGTGGCGGGCACTTTTGGCGGGAACTGCGCATTTTTTTTAACAGTTCTTAAAGAATCCTTGATAAAAGTTAATGAAAAAGAAAGCTGGCAATTTTGATGAAAGAGATATTTCAATAATTTAAATTGTCAAGTGAGCCCACAAAAATTTTGGTGACTGTATATTGATTAGTATATTGCAGATTTTTGAGTTCTATTTGAGAGCTTGTGCGAATCTGAACTGAACGATATTTTACTATAGCAATAATAATTAATGCTGCAATGAGATATGTTTATATACAGCTTATTGGGAATTTCAGTATATCCCATCAATAAAATTACAAAATTCCCCTTTATTTTTTGAAAATTGTTTGAATATGGGTATTATAAATAAAATTCGAGATTTTATACTTCCTGGAACTTTTGGAAAAGGAAGAAGAGCTTATTTAACAGGAATTGTGGCTACAATATATCAAATATTAATATATGTCTTTGTATTGGCAAGTATTTACAACTCTTTTGTGCTATATTTCCGATTTGGGCGCATAAATAGCTTCGTTACAATATATTCTGAATTAAATGGAATTGAAACACCTTCATTAATTTATTGTAGAGAAAGAAATAGGTTTAGAAATGATATAAATGAATTTAATGGAATAGTATTAATGAGAATCTTGCATCATGATCGGTATTATTACAGTGATAATAAAAATAAAAGAACATGCATTTATGAAGGAGCAACATGTTTATGCATAGATGCTTGGAAACAATCATATTATACTATTAACAAATTAGAAAATAATAAATTAACAGTTAATTTGAATAGTTCTTCCTCAGAATCATCTGTTTTTCAAGAAATAAATTCTCACAAAGAACTAAATTCTAGCAAATTCTCAGTATATCATCCAGGTGATTTTCCTGTTCCATTATTTATTAGAGATGAAATAGATTATCAAATTAGTACAAGAATGTACACAAATGATAATGATATTAAGTATAAACCTCATTTAATTAATTGGTGTGGATTGAATATTAGAGAAGGTACGAATAAAAAGAATCGGAGTAATTCAAAAAATATCAAAGGTTTTACAAATGATTCTTCAAATAATAGTATTCCTCATTCAATGAAAAGTTTTGCCTCTATTAATACTGAAGTTAGCTCAAATATTTTTTGTGAGCATAAAGATATGGTAGAGTTATTATTCATTTCAGAAGATGAACTTGAAGGAGGTATTGTTGGATTCTATACATCCAAAAATCAATTTTCTTCCGAACCTATGTGGGTAAAAACTAGTTTTCCTGGAATAATATTTGCATTTCTTCAACTTGAAAAGAACTGGATTATTGATTTTCTTCTTCTTAAACGTTTATTATATCATAGGATGAATCCTTTTAATATTATTTATAGGCATTTTTCAAATTCAAATGGAAATGATTTGTCTTCTCAAGATTCAGGTAATGAAGATTATCCAAACGAACTTAATCTTGATTATGGTTTTCAAAAGAAAGATAAATCATATCT